>NC_068442.1:51341697-51451697 GCF_023373465.1 Oncorhynchus keta
CCACTCCACACAAGGCTATAGTGGATGGACAGACAGACAAACAGACTTATTAATGTTCGTGGCAAAACTAGACTGAAGTGAACAAGACTGCCTGGGTGTAGTGTGTTGGTTAGGGGACTGATGTGTTTAGGGGACTGATGTGGTTACGGAACTGATGTGGTTAGGGGACTGACGTGGTTAGGGGACTGATGTGGTTAGGGGACTGATGTGGTTAGGGGACTGATGTGGTTAGGGGACTGATGTGGTTAGGGGACTGATGTGGTTAGGGGACCTGACATGGTTAGGGGACTGATGTGGTTAGGGGACTGATGTGGTTAGGGGACTGATGTGGTTAGGGGACTGATGTGGTTAGGGGACTGATGTGGTTAGGGGACTGACGTGTTTAGGGGACTGATGTGGGACATGGTTAGGGGACTGATGAGGGGACTGATGGTTAGGGGACTGACGTGGTTAGGGACTGATGTGGTTAGGGGGTTACTGATGTGGTTAGGGGACTGACGTGGTTAGGGACTGATGTGGTTAGGGGACTGACTGTGGGTTAGGGACTGATGTGGTTAGGGAACTGATGTGGTTAGGGGACTGATGTGGTTAGGGACTGATGTGGTTAGGGAACTGATGTGGTTAGGGGGACTGATGTGGTTAGGAACTGGGACTGATGTGGTTAGGGGACTGATGTGGTTAGGGAACTGATGTGGTTACGGAACTGACGTGGTTAGGGGACTGATGTGGTTAGGGAACTGACGTGGTTAGGGGACTGACGTGTTTAGGGGACTGATGTGGTTAGGGGACTGATGTGGTTAGGGGACTGATGTGGTTACGACACTGATGTGGTTAGGGGACTGACGTGGTTAGGGGACTGACGTGGTTAGGGGACTGACGTGGTTAGGGGACTGACGTGGTTAGGGGACTGATGTGGTTAGGGGACTGATGTGGTTAGGGGACTGATGTGGTTAGGGGACTGACGTGGTTAGGGGACTGATGTGGTTAGGGGACTGACGTGGTTAGGGGACTGATGTGGTTAGGGGACTGACGTGGTTAGGGGACTGATGTGGTTAGGGGACTGATGTGGTTAGGGGACTGATGTGGTTACTGGACTGACGTGGTTAGGGACTGATGTGGTTAGGGGACTGATGTGGTTAGGGGACTGATGTGGTTTGGGGACTGATGTGGTTAGGGGAATGATGTGGTTACGGGACTGATGTGGTTACTGGGGACTGACGTGGTTAGGAGACTGACGTGGTTAGGGGACTGATGTGGTTAGGGGACTGACGTGTTTAGGAGAATGATGTGGTTACTGGACTGATGTGGTTACTGGACTGATGTGGTTAGGGGACTGATGTGGTTAGGGGACTGATGTGGTTAGGGGACTGATGTGGTTACGGCACTGACGTGGTTAGGGGACTGACGTGGTTAGGGGACTGATGTGGTTAGGGGACTGACATGGTTAGGGGACTGATGTGGTTAGGGGACTGATCGTGGTTAGGGGACTGATGTGGTTACGGGACTGACGTGGTTAGGGGACTGATGTGGTTAGGGACTGACGTGGTTAGGGACTGATGTGGTTAGGGGACTGATGTGGTTAGGGGACTGACGTGGTTAGGGGACTGACGTGGTTAGGGGACTGACGTGGTTACGGGACACTGATGTGGTTAGGGGACTGATGTGGTTTGGGGACTTATGTGGTTAGGGGACTGATGTGGTTACTGGACTGACGTGGTTACGAGACTGACGTGGTTAGGGGACTGACATGGTTAGGGGACTGATGTGGTTTGGGAACTGACGTGGTTACGAGAATGATGTGGTTACTGGACTGATGTGGTTAGTGGACTGACGTGGTTACGAGACTGACGTGGTTAGGGGACTGACGTGGTTAGGGGACTGATGTGGTTAGGGGACTGACGTGGTTAGGGGACTGATGTGGTTAGGGGACTGACGTGGTTAGGGGACTGATGTGGTTACGACACTGACGTGGTTAGGAGACTGACGTGGTTAGGGGACTGATGTGGTTAGGGGACTGACGTGGTTAGGGGACTGATGTGGTTAGGGGACTGACGTGGTTAGGGGACTGATGTGGTTACGGGACTGACGTGGTTAGGGGACTGACGTGGTTAGGGGACTGACGTGGTTAGGGGACTGATGTGGTTTGGGGACTGACGTGGTTACTGGACTGACGTGGTTACTGGACTGACGTGGATAGGGGACTGACGTGGTTACAGGACTGATGTGGTTACGAGACTGACGTGGTTAGGGGACTGCCGTGGATATGGGACTGCCGTGGTTAGGGGACTGACGTGGTTAAGGGACTGGCGTGTTTAGGGGACTGACGTGTTTAGGGGACTGACGTGGTTTGGGGACTGACGTGGTTACTGGACTGACGTGGTTAGGGGACTGCCGTGGATATGGGACTGATGTGGTTACGATATTGACGTGGTTAGGGGACTGACGTCGTTAGGGGACTGACGTCGTTAGGGGACTGAAGTATTGACGTGTCAGGGAGGTGCGTGATTTTTTAAATTTATAACCTGCTAGTCTACAATTGAGCAAAACTGGAAATTAGTCCGGAGGATGTTTTGTGCCACATCCTGACTAAGAACTATTTATCTTTAGGATTCACGTTATGGAGGACATCTAAGGCGGGGACACCTCATCCCCTTTGATATAGCTCTTTAAAGTTTGTATTCAAATGAAACCAAGCGCACCAAGACGAGGATCTGGGAGAGAAGATTAGATAGCCTGAACTCAATTAAGATGAAAAGCACCTCCTCAAAGTAGGGATGCAGATGCTGTAAATTCTCCAAGGTGCCCATACCTTGTTGCACTAACGAGTCCATACCTTGTCGCACTAAAGTATCCTTGCCTATCACTTTATTCAATATGGGTTTCCATGAAGGGCAAGAGTTCTCATATTTGTTTTCAGCACAACACTATAGACAAGGAGGAGGTTAAAGTCCAGGTCAGGATAGAGTTATAACATTGCAGAGACGGCATGTGAATATTTAGATTGTATGGATCGTCTAGAAGCTCAGCCATTAGCGACAGACTAATTAGGGTTTAGTGTCGAGTGACCAAGTGGTCTCCCGCACCGATCGAAAGAGAAGATTCATGAATAAGTAAATGCTGTGGTAGCTTTGCCGCTTAATTAGCACACAAAAAAAAGCAGAGAAGAAAATGCCTACTGCTAAGAGGCCAACCCAGTCTGGTTTTAAGGGGGTGGGCTATCAACAGCACAAGTCTTCCTCCCACATTGATTGATGGAGAGCTAAAAGTGGCTTTGGGGGTAATGTTTCTTTCGCATCCCACATCGACCGCCTCGTTCACTGACCGTCCCCATCTGGCTGGGAGGGTAATTTGACCATGCTGTGTGTTCCTGCTCGCTTTCATGTCCCTGGCGATTGTTTTCACACTCTTCGCCGATCTGCCTGGGTATTTAAAACCCCATACAACACCTCACGTGCCCTGGACTTAAGCACCCTCTGACACCCTATAACAACAGATGGAGTTAGGGCCCATTGAGGTTCTCTTTGACACCCTATAACAACAGATGGAGTTAGGGCCCATTGAGGTTCTCTTTGACACCCTATAACAACAGATAGAGTTAGGGCCCATTGAGGTTCTCTTTGACACCCTATAACAACAGATAGAGTTAGGGCCCATTGAGGTTCCCTTTGACACCCTATAACAACAGTTAGAGTTAGGGCCCATTGAGGTTCTCTTTGACACCCTATAACAACAGATAGAGTTAGGGCCCATTGAGGTTCTCTTTGACACCCTATAACAACAGATGGAGTTAGGGCCCATTGAGGTTCCCTTTGACACCCTATAACAACAGATGGAGTTAGGGCCCATTGAGGTTCTCTTTGACACCCTATAACAACAGATGGAGTTAGGGCCCATTGAGGTTCTCTTTGACACCCTATAACAACAGATAGAGTTAGGGCCCATTGAGGTTCTCTTTGACACCCTATAACAACAGATGGAGTTAAGGCCCATTGAGGTTCTCTTTGACACCCTATAACAACAGATAGAGTTAGGGCCCATTGAGGTTCTCTTTGACACCCTATAACAACAGATGGAGTTAGGGCCCATTGAGGTTCTCTTTGACACCCTATAACAACAGATAGAGTTAGGGCCCATTGAGGTTCCCTTTGACACCCTATAACAACAGTTAGAGTTAGGGCCCATTGAGGTTCCCTTTGACACCCTATAACAACAGATAGAGTTAGGGCCCATTGAGGTTCTCTTTGACACCCTATAACAACAGATAGAGTTAGGGCCCATTGAGGTTCTCTTTGACACCCTATAACAACAGATGGAGTTAGGGCCCATTGAGGTTCTCTTTGACACCCTATAACAACAGATAGAGTTAGGGCCCATTGAGGTTCTCTTTGACACCCTATAACAACAGATAGAGTTAGGGCCCATTGAGGTTCTCTTTGACACCCTATAACAACAGATGGAGTTAGGGCCCATTGAGGTTCTCTTTGACACCCTATAACAACAGATAGAGTTAGGGCCCATTGAGGTTCTCTTTGACACCCTATAACAACGGATAGAGTTAGGGCCCATTGAGGTTCTCTTTGACACCCTATAACAACAGATAGAGTTAGGGCCCATTGAGGTTCTCTTTGACACCCTATAACAACAGATGGAGTTAGGGCCCATTGAGGTTCTCTTTGACACCCTATAACAACAGATGGAGTTAGGGCCCATTGAGGTTCTCTTTGACACCCTATAACAACAGATAGAGTTAGGACCCATTGAGGTTCCTTTGACACCCTATAACAACAGATAGAGTTAGGGCCCATTGAGGTTCTCTTTGACACCCTATAGCAACAGAGAGTTACAGCCCATTGAGGTTCTCTTTGACACCCTATAGCAACGGATAGAGTAAGGGTCCATTGAGGTTCTCTTTGACACCCTATAACAACAGATAGAGTTAGGGCCCATTGAGGTTCCCTTTGACACCCTATAACAACAGATAGAGTTAGGGCCCATTGAGGTTCTCTTTGACACCCTATAGCAACAGATAGAGTTAGGGCCCATTGAGGTTATCTTTGACACCCTATAACAACGGATAGAGTTAGGGCCCATTGAGGTTCTCTTTGACACCCTATAGCAACAGAGAGTTACAGCCCATTGAGGTTCTCTTTGACACCCTATAGCAACGGATAGAGTTAGGGCCCATTGATGTTGCCGAGGGCGACGGGGACAGATTGAAAGAGAACACCATGTCAAACCTGTCATGTAAGTGTCGTTGCTTGAACTCGTCATCTGGCGTTGGCAGGAAACAATGTCACAGAGCGAGGCGGAGGGTGACGACGAGTCTCAACTTGTCACTGAACCGCAGTCTCCTCTTTCCTCTTTCATGGAGAAAGTGAGTCGTCTGACTGTCAGCTCTTATCAACAAGTAGACACAACAAAGACCAAAAGGGCAGTAAATAGCCTCGTCTCCCAGCTGATGATGTCAGCGGTAGTACAGTAAATACCCGTCTCCCAGCTGATGATGTCAGCGGTAGTACAGTAAATACCCGTCTCCCAGCTGATGATGTCAGCGGTAGTACAGTAAATACCCGTCTCCCAGCTGATGATGTCAGCGGTAGTACAGTAAATACCCGTCTCCCAGCTGATGATGTCAGCGGTAGTACAGTGACAGAGTGACAGGAAGGTGAAAATAGAGAAAGTAAACAGAAGAGAGAAGGTGATGGTTTGTTTAATAAAAGTACAACTGTTTGAATGAGGATGGTTAACCTTTCATTCAGACCCCGCTACAGACCCAGCTACAAAATCAGGACCCCAAACGGCTGCCTGTGGATAAGCCCATTTCCATCCTACCTCCCTCTATCCCTCTCCTTCCCTCTCCCTCCCTCCGTCTCTCCCTCTCTGTGTCTCTCTCCCTGAAATCGTCAGAGATCCTGTCTTGAAAATTGTGTCACAATGTTGCCATTGATCGGCGCTCGGTTGCTTGTCAGATTCATTAAAAACCCTGGCGGATTCCATCCAGCCTGCATTACAGCCCAGACTTTTCATCTGGTAACAGGGTGGTGAGCGACAGAGAAAGAGAAAAAGAGACAGACAGAGAGAGAGAAAGAAAGAAAGAAAGAAAGAAAGAAAGAAAGAAAGAAAGAAAGAAAAAGAGAGAAGGAGAGAGAGAGAGAGAGAGAGGGAGGGAGAGAGAGAGGGAGAGGGAGAGAGAGAGAGAGACAGACAGAGAGAGAGAGAGAGGGAGAGAGAGAGAGAGAGAGAGAGAGAGAGAGAGAGAGAGACAGAGAGAGAGAGAGAGAGAGGGAGAGAGAGGGGGGGGAGAGGGAAGGAGAGGGAGAGGGGGAGAGAGAGAGGGAGGGAGAGGGAGAGAGAGAGGGAGACAGACAGAGAGAGAGGGGGGGGGGAGAGAGGGAGAGAGAGAGGGAGAGAGGGAGAGAGAGAGAGAGAGAGGGATCTTTGTTCCAGGTTAGAACAGGAGATGCAGAGGATGGATGTGGCAGAGGTCCAAAAGATTAAAATCTCCCTTGTCTGATGCTCACACCTTCACCAATTTCACCCCCCCTTCTCCCATTAACCCCTCCTTCCTCACCCACCCTTCTCCCATTAACCCCTCCTTCCTCACCCACCCTTCTCCCATTAACCCCTCCTTCCTCACCCACCCTTCTCCCATTAACCCCTCCTTCCTCACCCACCCTTCTCTCCCACCCCTTCCTCAACCCCTCCCCATTCCTCCTCACCCACCCCTCCTTCTCCCATTAACCCCTCCTTCCTCACCCACCCTTCTCCCATTAACCCCTCCTTCCTCACCCACCCTTCTCCCATTAACCCCTCCTTCCTCACCCACCCTTCTCCCATTAACCCCTCCTTCCTCTTCTCCCACCCCCTCCTTCCTCACCCACCCTTCTCCCATTAACCCCTCCTTCCTCTTCTCCCATTAACCCCTCCTTCCTCACCCACCCTTCTCCCATTAACCCCTCCTTCCTCACCCACCCTTCTCCCATTAACCCCTCCTTCCTCACCCACCCTTCTCCCATTAACCCCTCCTTCCTCACCCACCCTTCTCCCATTAACCCCTCCTTCCTCACCCACCCTTCTCCCATTAACCCCTCCTTCCTCACCCACCCTTCTCCCATTAACCCCTCCTTCCTCACCCACCCTTCTCCCATTAACCCCTCCTTCCTCACCCACCCTTCTCCCATTAACCCCTCCTTCCTCACCCACCCTTCTCCCATTAACCCCTCCTTCCTCACCCACCCTTCTCCCATTAACCCCTCCTTCCCCTCACCCACCCCTCCTTCTCCCTCCCATTAACCCCTCCTTCCTCACCTCCCACCCTTTCTCCCCACCCTTCTCCCATTACCCCTCCTTCCTCACCCACCCTTCTCCCATTAACCCCTCCTTCCTCACCCACCCTTCTCCCATTAACCCCTCCTTCCTCACCCACCCTTCTCCCATTAACCCCTCCCCTCACCCCCTTCTCCCATTAACCCCTCCTTCCTCACCCACCCTTCTCCCATTAACCCCTCCTTCCTCACCCCCCTTCCCGACTCATTTTAACCATAGCTCCCCCCAATCTCACCTGGGTCACTCTGTCCTGCATTGTCAGTTCTCTCAGCACCTTTTGAAATGAATTGGCTGTCCAATACTGAACCAAATGGCTTTTGAAAGCGAGATCCCTCTGTTTCTCTCTATGCCTCCCTGACGCTCTCTCTCTCTCTCTCTCTCTCTCTCTCTCTCTCTCTCTCTCTCTCTCTCTCTCTCTCTCTCTCTCTCTCTCTCTCTCTCTCTCTCCGTTCAGGTTCAGGGGGCTTTAATAACTGATAAGTCTTTGACTGCGGCTCAGCGGAGAACCGGAGCGCAGACCTGAACCCTGTTATCACACATCTCTCACCCGGCATGGGTGGCTTTTGCAGTGCAGGGGATTGTGGATAATCGCTGTAGAAAAGGGTCGCCCCCTGGGTGAAAACTCTCACTGCCTGGCTGAGATACGTCACCTTGCAGATGTAACTATCGGCTGAGTCCCCATGCCTGTGGGTTATCAGGCTTTGATACAGCACATCTGTGAGCTGGTGTTGTGGTGTGGTCCACAGAAGGTGAAGGGAAGGTCAGTCACCATATGGCTTCATTTTAACAACATGTGTGTGTGTGTGTGTGTGTGTGTGTGTGTGTGTGTGTGTGTGTGTGTGTGTGTGTGTGTGTGTGTGTGTGTGTGTGTGTGTGTGTGTGTGTGTGTGTGTGTGTGTGTGTGTGTACGGTGTACGGTGTAGAGGTTTCCTGGGTGTGAGAGGGGCTGTTACTAGCCTGACTGGGCACAGAGGGACGGGGGTCGACGCTTTTTTGTTCAGTCCTTTTATCTTCTAGTCTTGCATGTCCTTTTACAACATTGCCTAATAGTAATAGTAGATTGTCATCAAACCACGATCAGAAATGTCATTCTCTCAAACCCCCTTATGCCATGACTGAAGACTTGACCGGGAAGATTTACATGTTGAATTCCCAGCGTTATTACAGCTTGCTCTAGATAAACAACCTAAGGAGGAAATATTAAAAGGTCGACTTTGGATACGATAAAAAAACTATCCAACTCTGCCCCTTTCTCAGTTTCTAACAGAAAGGGGGTGTGCCTTTGGTGTGTCATTCTGGTCATGTTCGCCACGACCAACGTAGCATAGTTATTTAGCTAAGCTAGCCAGTAAGTCTTTCTGGTCATGTTCGCCGCGACCAACGTAGCATAGTTCTTTAGCTAAGCTAGCCAGTATGTGTTGACGTCATCTCACAGGATTCGTTTTTGGAGGGAAGCTGTACAGATCAGAGAAATCTCACTTCTGTGATATCTTTCTTTTTTTTTAAAGGATTAAATTACCTGGTATGATTAGTGTATTGATCAGTTATTCAGTTTAAATGTTTTTTATTTTTTTTGCCCAATGTCGACCTTTGACATGTAAATAAATCACAGTGACGAGACATTTTCAAGGCCTGTGAGGAGATGGCTGGGAGTCCGTTAGACTAGGGTTTCCCAAACTCGGTCCTGGGGCCCCCCCTGGGTACACATTTTGTTCTCTATGCCGAGCACTACACAGCTGATTCAAATAATTCAAGCTTGATGACGAGTTGGTTATTTGAATCAGCTGTAGTGCTCGGGGCAAAAAAACAACAAAACAACAAAAAAACTAAATGTGTACCCAGGGGAGGCCCCGGGACCGAGTTTGGGAAAACATGCCTTAGATGAGATTTGATTGGGTAAGCATCTCATTACCCAGTCAAATTGAGATAATACATCTCATGACAGAGAGTGGTCTCTCAATAACTCAATGGGGCGGCAGCGTAGCCTAGTGGTTAGAGCGTTGGACCGTAAGAGCGTTAGTAACCGTAAGGTTGCGAGTTCAAACCCCGAGCTGACAAGGTACAAATCTGTCGTTCTGCCCCTGAACAGGCAGTTAACCCACTGTTCCCAGGCCGTCATTGAAAATAAGAATATGTTCTTAACTGACTTGCCTGGTTAAATAAAGGTAAAAAAAAAAAAAAAAAAAAAAAAATGGACAACAGCACTCTGTGTACCACAGAGAATACACTATCTCCATACACACACACACATTTAGAGATGAACACACACACACACACACACAAAAACACACACACAGAGACAAACACACGCACAGAGACAAACACACACACAGAGACAAACACACACACAGAGACAAAGATAAACATGCATTCATAGTCAGAGACAAAGACAGCCCCCCTCCACACAAACACACACACACACACACACACACACACAGACACACAAAGTTTGCCTCAAATCAACAATGTACGATAGTCGACATTATAATCAAGTGACCTTTCAGATTGTTCATTTCCATAATCCTAACAGTTCCCACTGCGACCTCCTGAAGGTTTCGTCTGTGGGAAGGTTTCGTCTAACCTCTAACCTTTGCGGAACGTTAAGATAGATACGTTCAATAGCCTACACCTTTATTAAAAGGTGTGAATGAACGTAACATGTTAGAGGGGGAGGGACAAACAAAAACGATGCATGCCGGCGAGGGAACATTTTGTCTTTTAGTGCATCCTGTGCAGTAAAACATTCAAATGTCTTGGTGTTGAGTTGAGGCAGGACTTTACAGCCGATCTGACACCTCTCCATCTGTCGTGGATTCTGTGCAAAACTGCACCGCCGTTAAACTCAGAAGCCTTGCATAATTAATTAAAAGGTGCTCCACATAGGATCTTTCTTTTTTTTTTTTTGTAATTTCAGAACAAGTCCATAATATATCTGCAGTGATATTGGAAATTGATTCCCTACACTATTCAGTGCCTGTTTTCTCACATGAAATGAAATTTAGTGGAACAGCGTAGAATTTTTAGCAACCCGGGAAATGACAGGGTGGTTTTTCATTAGATTAACACAGTCACAAAGTCAGAAACAGCTTTCCCAGTTTGACGACAGATGCAGCTCCGACGGGAGAAGACAACAGGCCAATATCACAGCCAATCACAACACTGGCGGGTAAGAAATACCGTGAAACACTATCATTTCACTATTACCGCAGATACATTAGAGATTTTTCTGAAATTAAACACGTATTATCCCTCACTAGCTTTGAGCACCAACTGTCAGAGCAGCTCACAGATTACTGCACCTGTACATAGCCCACCTATAATTTAGTCCAAACAACTACCTCTTTCCCTACTGTATTCATTTATTTATTTTGCTCCTTTGCACCCCATTATTTTTATTTCTACTTTGCACATTCTTCAACTGCAAATCTACCATTCCGGTGTTTTACTTGCTATATTGTATTTCCTTTGCCACCATGGCCTTTTTTTGCCTTTACCTCCCTTCTCACCTCATTTGCTCACATCGTATATAGACTTGTTTCTACTGTATTATTGACTGTATGTTTGTTTTACTCCATGTGTAACTCTGTGTCGTTGTATCTGTCGAACTGCTTTGCTTTATCTTGGCCAGGTCTCAGTTGTAAATGAGAACTTGTTCTCAACTTGCCTACCTGGTTAAATAAAGGTGAAATAAAAAAAATAAAATGCACAAATTAAAAATATATATAATAATAATAATCTTGTGTGAGGTAGCGTAGAAGTCGTTGAGACTGAGTTCCATCAATAAGAGAAAATAAAGGGGTGTGGTTAATTCTGCACTCGTTCATTGGAAGAGAAAATAAAGGGGTGTGGTTAATTCTGCACTCGTTCATTGGAAGAGAAAATAAAGGGGTGTGGTTAATTCTGCACTCGTTCATTGGAAGAGAAAATAAAGGGGTGTGGTTAATTCTGCACTCGTTCATTGGAAGAGAAAAAGGGGCAGAACGGTACGTGGAGAAGGGAGAACCTTACTGTGGGTGTGTTGTTTGATGTCTGAATTGCAAGCAGGTGGTGTGCTAGGTGTTTTAACTCCAGGAGAAGAAGTGAGCAGATGGGAGTTTTAGTGGCCGTTGAATCCCACTCTATGCAGACACACACAAACACACTGAACACACACACACATACACACACACACACACACACACACACACACACACACACACACACGCACACACACACAGGCACACTGAACACACACACACAGGCACACTGAACACACACACACACGCACACACACACACACACACACACACACACACACACACACACACACACACGCGCACGCACACGCACACACACACAGGCACACTGAACACACACACGCACACACACACACATACACACACACACACACGATTCACACAAACTCGCACATCTAGTCCCTTTTAATCAAAGTGTCCGTTCACACCTAGTCCACTAGCTACGACTTCAGCTGGTACCTCAAACCCTCACAACCCTCTTATCATCACACCCGTTTAGAAAAGTAGCAAAAGGTGTCGCCGGTCTAAAAGAGTATTTTAACAACTTTTTTACCACGTGCCCGTGTACATAACGTCTACATTCAACCTCCATCGTCTACTCCAACAGGTTTCTATTATCTCAGAGGGTTTTTTTCCTTCTTTCCCAGACATTTTTAACAAGACTTTGTGAAAGCTGAGACCAGGTGATGGCCTTTTTTTTTTCTCTCTCTCTCTCTCTCTTCTCTCTTCGGGCACTCCATTTTGGAATGGCCGACACTCCCGACAGATGTGACTATGTTTTAAAACACAGTCAAGCAACTCCCTGTAGCGTGATGGTTGTGGAATGACCTACATATGAACAGCCCACCAGACCTACATATGAACAGCCCACCAGACCTACATATGAACAGCCCACCAGACCTACATATGAACAGCCCACCAGACCTACATATGAACAGCCCACCAGACCTACATATGAACAGCCCACCAGACCTACATATGAACAGCCCACCAGGCCTACATATGAACAGCCCACCAGGCCTACATATGAACAGCCCACCAGGCCTACATATGAACAGCCCACCAGACCTACATATGAACAGCCCACCAGACCTACATATGAACAGCCCACCAGGCCTACATATGAACAGCCCACCAGACCTACATATGAACAGGCCACCAGGCCTAGATGTGAACGTATGAACACAGCTTTTGTATTTATTATTTATTTTTATATCACCTTTATTTAACCAGGTAGGCAAGTTGAGAACAAGTTCTCATTTATAACCCGACCTGGCCAAGATAAAGCAAAGCAGTTTGACACAAACAACAACACAGAGTTACACATTGAATAAACAAAACATACGGTCAATAATACAGTAGAAAAACAAGTCTATATACAATGTGAGCAAATGAGGAGAGATAAGGGAGGTAAAGGAAACAAATAGGCCATGGTGGCGACACCAGACCCACCATGTGAACAGCCCACCATGTGAACAGCCCACCATGTGAACAGTCCACCATGTGAACAGTCCACCATGTGAACAGTCCACCATGTGAACAGCCCACCATGTGAACAGCCCACCATGTGAACAGCCCACCATGTGCCCAGAATCGCTAGCTGGAAGTGAGTGATAGTCAAGCACACTTCAGCGCTGTTAGCTTGTCTGTTTGTGTCCTTGCATGAGTGGCTGTGTTTTCCCCCGTACAATAAACAAACATCACCGCCGGTTTTCTTCCTTGTCCTTATTCCATTTTTATACGGCCAATCTGAACTCAGAGCACGGCCCTAAAGGGTTTGATTGTGTTTAGTCGGCCAATCTGAACTCAGAGCACGGCCCTAAAGGGTTTGATTGTGTTTAGTCGGCCAATCTGAACTCAGAGCACGGCCCTAAAGGGTTTGATTGTGTTTAGTCGGCCAATCTGAAATCAGAGCACGGTCCTAAAGGGTTTGATTGTGTTTAGTCGGCCAATCTGAACTCAGAGCACGGCCCTAAAGGGTTTGATTGTGTTTAGTCGGCCAATCTGAAATCAGAGCACGGCCCTAAAGGGTTTGATTGTGTTTAGTCGGCCAATCTGAAATCAGAGCACGGCCCTAAAGGGTTTGATTGTGTTTAGTCGACCAATCTGAAATCAGAGCACGGCCCTAAAGGGTTTGATTGTGTTTAGTCGGCCAATCTGAACTCGGAGCACGGCCCTAAAGGGTTTGATTGTGTTTAGTCGACCAATCTGAAATCAGAGCACGGCCCTAAAGGGTTTGATTGTGTTTAGTCGGCCAATCTGAACTCAGAGCACGGCCTAAAGGGTTTGATTGTGTTTAGTCGGCCAATCTGAAATCAGAGAAACGGCCCTAAAGGGTTTGATTGTGTTTAGTCGGCCAATCTGAACTCAGACGGCCTAAAGGGTTTGATTGTGTTTAGTCGGCCAATCTGAAATCAGAGCACGGTCCTAAAGGGTTTGATTGTGTTTAGTCGGCCAATCTGAACTCAGAGCACAGCAGACATGATTCCTTATTCTACATGTCCGACAGGCACGAATAGACATCATATATTTCTATCTAAACATTTCACAACGTTGTTCCCCGCTGAACACGCGGTGTGAGCTGTGACACATGGTCATTTCAGATGCGCTTTATGGGCGTCCATGTTGGAAGAGACCTATGAAACGTGAAGAATTCCTAGCTAAAATTCTAATGCTGTTTGAAGCTGGTGTACAAAACCAAAGGTAAACGGGAAGAATAGAAATAGCACGCATGGAACAGATCTACCGCTTCTTAGACTGGCTTTCAATGAGAGTGACAGATCTATACCTCATATTTCTATGTGAAGTTGGTCAGGTTGCCCCAAAAAGTTAGATATTTAAAGCTCTAACATTATGTCAAGCATTTCATCAGAATTTTGAAACCCATTCATATGGTTCCAGTTAGACGGAAATATAATAAATAAAATAAATAAATAAAACATTTATAAATAAATAATGACAACTGACTAAGGGACAAGTGGTAAAACACCACAAACATTTTTGGATTAAAATGTTTTATCGTCAAATAAAAAATAAAAAAAACAGAGAAGGAACATTCTGACTTTGACAGTGACGAAGAGGAGAGGTGATCCTACCCTAATGCCGTCATGCGACTTTGTTTGGGTGGCTTGAGCCATCTCTGTCGGCCACGGCGGTTGGCACGGTGATATAAAACACAGCTCTGTCGCCGTGCCACCGCCACCCATCTCGCTCTCCCCAGACGGAGTGCAAGTCCCAAAGTCTCTCTTTCTTTCTTTAAAATCCCTCTCTTTTCTGTCTCCCTCATCTCCGTCGTTCCGCTAGACTGGCTGTAGACAGCACCAGTGGGGGTTTGGCAGTGTGCAGGCCCAGACATATTTGCTCCTCTCGGGAGAGGGAGCGGGTGTCAAAGACCTGCTTCGACAAGACCCTCCATCAGCTGCCAGGAGGACACACACACACACAGAGAGAGAGAGAGAGAGAAAAGAGAGAGAGAGAGAGAGAGAGAGAGAGAGAGAGAGAGAGAGAGAGAGAGAGAGAGAGAGAGAGAGAGAGAGAGAGAGAGAGAGAGAGAGAGAGAGAGAGAGAGAGAGAGACAGAGAGAGAGAGAGAGAGAGAGACAGAGAGACAGAGAGACAGAGAGCAAGCGATAATAGATCGTTGGACGGACGGACGGACGGACGGACGGACGGACGGACGGACGGACGGACGGACGGACGGACGGACGGACGGACGGACGGACGGACGGACGGACGGACGGACAGACAGACAGACAGACAGACAGACAGACAGACAGACAGACAGACAGACAGACAGACAGATAGATAGATAGATAGATAGATAGATAGATAGATAGATAGATAGATAGATAGATAGATAGATAGATAGATAGATAGATAGATAGATAGATAGATATATGAACAAATGACATAGAAGTTCATGGTGTAATGCTCTGGTCCCTAGATATATGAACAAATGACATAGAAGTTCATAGTGTAATGCTTTGGTCCCTATGAACAAATGACATAGAAGTTCATGGTGTAATGCTTTGGTCCCTAGATAAATGAACAAATGACATAGAAGTTCATGGTGTAATGCTTTGGTCCCTAGATATATGAACAAATGACATAGAAGTTCATTGTGTAATGCTCTGGTCCCTATGAACAAATGACATAGAAGTTCATGGTGTAATGCTTTGGTCCCTATGAACAAATGACATAGAAGTTCATGGTGTAATGCTTTGGTCCCTATGAACAAATGACATAGAAGATCATTCATTGTGTAATGCTTTGGTCCCTATGAACAAATGACATAGAAGATCATTCATTGTGTAATGCTTTGGTCCCTATGAACAAATGACTGTGGTGCTACGAGAGACACGCCGTCAACATTCACGTGACGGCTCCTGAGTGTCCTATATCATCTACCAGCCTATCAGCTCTCTCTCTCTCCGCACAGCCACAGCCCCACACCAACCCCCCCATCTGAGTCCAGCCTATCAGCTCTCTCTCTCTCTCTGCACAGCCACAGCCCCCCCCCCCATCTGAGTCCAGCCTGTCAGCTCTCTCTCTTTCTCTGCACAGCCACAGCCCCCCATCTGAGTCCAGCCTCTCAGCTATCTCTCTCTCTCTGCACAGCCACAGCCCCCCATCTGAGTCCAGCCTGTCAGCTCTCTCTCTCTCTCTGCACAGCCACAGCCCCCCATCTGAGTCCAGCCTGTCAGCTCTCTCTCTCTCTCTGCACAGCCACAGCCCCCCATCTGAGTCCAGCCTGTCAGCTCTCACAGCCCCCCATCTCTCTCTCTGCACAGCCACAGCCCCCCCATCTGAGCTCAGCCTCTCAGCTATCTCTCTCTCTCTGCACAGCCACAGCCCCCCCCCATCTGAGTCCAGCCTCTCAGCTCTCTCTCTCTCTCTGCACAGCCACAGCCCCCCATCTGAGCTCAGCCTGTCAGCTCTCTCTCTCTCTCTCTCTCTGCACAGCCCCACAGCCCCACTCTGCACCACAGCCCCCCCCATCTGAGCTCAGCCTGTCAGCTCTCTCTCTCTCTCTGCACAGCCACAGCCCCCCACCATCTGAGCTCAGCCTGTCAGCTCTCTCTCTCTCTCTCTCTGCACAGCCACAGCCCCCCCCACCATCTGAGCTCAGCCTGCCAGCTCTCTCTCTCTCTCTCTCTCTGCACAGCCACAGCCCCCCACCTGAGCTCAGCCTGTCAGCTCTCGCTCTCTCTTATCTGCACAGCCACAGCCCCCCCACAGCCACAGCCCCCACCACCACCAACCCCACATCTGAGCTCAGCCTGTCAACTCTCTCTCTGCACAACCCCCCCCCCCAACCCAACCCACCCACCCCCAGTAAGCATAACATTGTAATTTAACATTAATCATCATCATCCTTATAACTATTATGAGTGTTGTGAGAGCGCCAATGACTGTAAAATTCACAAAATGTTGATTAAATTGTTACCCTAATTATATTGCATATGAACTTAACAAAAAGTTTCCAATATTACTCACAGACAAAAGGTTTCACACGGGGAAAAAATGATGTCAATATAATTGGTCTAATACAATGATGTGAATGATAATCTAACACTATTGAGTACAGTATTTGTAATAATGGCCAAACTATCTATGTGAAAAACAACATGAAATTAGATGATAAAATACAACTATAATTCACGTAATGCAACAACAACAACAGACCACAACCGTATAGCCTGGTACTAAACGTTATACTTCATCAACCGTATAGCCTGGTACTAAACGTTATACTTCATCAACCGTATAGCCTGGTACTAAACGTTATACTTCATCAACCGTATAGCCTGGTACTAAACGTTATACTTCATCAACCGTATAGCCTGGTACTAAACGTTATACTTCATCAACCGTATAGCCTGGTACTAAACGTTATACTTCATCAACCGTATAGCCTGGTACTAAACGTTTGACAATTCAGGAAAAACACCTTCATAAATAAACTAGGCTATACTTCATCATTCCAAATCAATCTAAAGGATGACACCCCCCCCCCAACCCCTTCTCCAATACATGTGTAAATATTGGGCTATAAACTGTGCCTTCCTGTATTGTACTTATGCTAAAAATGCTTTATTCTATTCTACTGTAATTTACTTCAATGTTTGTACTTTCATTTTATTTTTTTTTCGTATCTTTGTTGCATTTCTCGAGAAGGAAGCTGCAAGCACTTCGTTTCGATGATGCTTATACTATACGTATCCCGTACACAGTCCCTACGACTAATAAAAACCTAAAACTGAAATGAATAAAACAATAATTTGGCCCATGTAATTCAATAAGTCAAAGATCATAAAAATGTATATGCTTTGGCACATCGCTTGTCATGCTCAGTGTCTCGCGGAGTGGCCTACGTGGCAGTCAGATAGACCCACTCAATCCCTCTGTCCCCGCACACCATTCGATTCAAAGAGACGATTCATACTTTGCCTTATGAATTGGTTAATTGCTGCACTTCAATGTTTCAATAAAGACCTGTCCTCTAGTAGATTGTTAGGCCAGGGCCTTCAACTGGTCCCAAGTCGCAGCCATTTGGTTCCCCACAGACTATGGGAAGCCATGTATTGATTCTCCGGTTAAAGGCCTACGCGGCACGGTTTTGTTCTTGATCAATCAAGCCACATAGATTGCAACACTGTCTGTAAAGGAGAGTTTAAATAAATGACTTTCAATAGTTCTAGAAATCAATAGGGATTTTCTTAGGGTATGGCCTACGACACTTTCTTCAAATTATTAAAGCACAGTAAGAAATATTGATAAAAAAAATAGATTGTGATATGACTACAAGCAGTAAGCATAATTAGCCTATAATAATAGTGTATGATATTGATATTATGTTAGTATTATAATTCTTACAATAATTTTTATTATGCCTAGAAACTGGACGAATTCAGTAAAAACTAATCCAAACATGCAATTAAATCGTAACACACTTCTCTTTCTTTTTTGCCATGTAATTGTCATTTTGGTTTTAACAGTGTTTCGTTTAGTCCTGTGGAGTAAATCTTTAACAACTAAGAAAGACTCAAAACACTTTCCAAAAAACAATGACCAGGGAACAGGAATCCATTCTGTCGTATTCAGCACCAGCACCGTCTCTCTTCACCGTAAAACTGAAAGTGCTGGTTACGGATTATTGTGTAACCTTTTACAAATGCAGGTCCACGCCTCTCTCCGCTCTTCAATGTCCCCCTCGACTTAAAGAGGGTCTGGTTGTTACCATTGTTAACCTTAGGACTAATCAGTCTTTTTTTGTTGTCCGTTTAATAATGGCCATTATTATCCTTAACGACGTTTGTTGATCATTTGCCTTTGAATGCATATGCAAAATGGATAGATAGATGGCCTACTCGGAGGTAGCCGCTCTGCAAGTGGTCTGTCCGGTGGCACTCCTTAAAGGACCACTAAAAAGCTAACAAAACTCCTAGTTCATTCAAAGAGAATAGGTCTAAAGTATTCTAAAAAAAAAAAAATGGTGTATAGCTTTCCTTATTTAACCCAGAACAAGTGTACCAAACAAAATGCCCCCCCCCTGCTTTTCAATGGGTTAAGCAATAATAATGGTGACGAAGAGCCTTTCAGTCAAGGTGAAGAGAGAGAGTTTTTTACACCTGGCTGAGAGAGAAATTTGAATTGAAATAGAATGTAATGGATTTTAATTGAAATTGAGAGAAAGAGCGATAGATTCACCAACTGTAAAATAAGAAAAATGTTATTGCTATCCGGGATCCTTGGGACGTCCCTATCCTAACCTCTACCCTTACCTTAACCCTAACCTCATCCATAAGCACCCATTCCCCTGAAACTCCGTACAACATGAAGGATGGGAACTATAAGTGAAATACGCGTCAAAGTGGGAAAACGCGGTTCCAGCTTGCCTCGTGATCGCCGTTATGTGTGCTGTGCACTCCGCTAACAGAAACACACATCTGATTCTAACCCTAACGTGAACTTCATTTAAAATGGGGAAGATGAACTAATCCCTCTGTGCACTGGAATGTTATCGTGACAATTTAGGTCTCCAACAGAGCTACGAGAAAACCGAAAGCCACAGAGCTTCATCGAAACAACTCTGGTTGTTGGTCACTTTATCTGTAGAGCCATGTACACCATATTACTTGAGAGGATCTAACAGCCAACCGTATTACATAACAATTGGTCAATATCACTAGAAAATCATTTGTTTTGACAGCTTTAAAGTACTGAGTAGTCTATACTGAAAAATAATTTGCATAGGTCTACGTGGAAGGTGCATCCGATTCATCCGTGGGCCTTTGCCTTTGTTTCTGAATAAATAAACGTGAATCTTCTTCATCAAATTAACTTTTTGACTGTTGAGTTTGAAAAAATGACTATAAAAGGAAAAACATGGTTAATTTTTCTGCTAAGCAAAATTGATCTTAAATTACAATGTTACGCTATGATTTGTAGGCCTAGTTCGTGCGCCCCCCAAAAATAGGCCACATAATGGGTCTATGTGGGTATCTAATTGTTTAGTTAATCTGGGATATGTTTCATTAATAATTGAACATATTCAATGTAATCGTGAACATGAATGTACAACCTACTAAAAAACATGGCCTGCAAAAAAAACTAAAGTTATTTTCTTTTCAATGGTCTATAGAAAAACTATTTCCCCAAGACCCCACTCATGCCAGTGTACTTTTTTTTTTAACATGTCCCTTGTTGGTAGTGGCTGTAAACTGGGTAAATTATGGGCATTCATTCTCTCGTTTATAGTTTCTGGTCAGACCAGACGGACCATGTGGTCATGTATTGTTCTCGGGGCGGCCGCTTGCCTCTCCCGAAATCACCATTAACTAGCAGAAGTCTCCGAGAAGTCTCAGGCGCATGTCATAAATCACCCGACCATATTAAAAGCTTAGTATAAGGCCTGAACCAGGTCAGCGAAGGGAAATATATGGCATCACTTATGGTGGAAATAGATTGTTCTAACGAAATATATCAACTTAAGCCAAAAGCTGCACCCAGAATTTCGGTGCGGCTATAGGCCTACCCTGACGCACCACTCAAAATGAGTGTCTCCCAGAAGGACTATCTTCAAATAAACCGTGTATCGTTGTTATATAAATATATTTTATATCATGTATTTACCATTTAACTAGGCAAGTCAGTTAAGAACTACTTCTAATTTTACAATGACGGCCTACCTGGCCAAACCCGAGAACGACGCTGGGCTAATTGTGAGCTGGCCTAATGGGGCTCCCAATCACAACTGGATGTGACAAAGCATGGAATCGAACCAGGGTCTGTAGTGACGCCTACGAGCACTGAGATGCAGTGCCTTAGACAGCTGCGCCACACATATAGCCCAGGTGAATGTGTCGATTTCGTGCACATTATACTTCATAAGCTACCGCTTGTATTTGAAATGAGTTGGCCTATATAGTATACCGTATCAAGACTGAGGACACACACGAAACAACAAGGCTTATTAGATAAGCCCTAGCTTATATTATGTTTATACCTGTGCTATAGCCTACTTCACTTTATCACAACTATAGCCTACTTCACTTTACCACAACTATAGCCTACTTAAAGCCCCACTATGAAAACAACAGAACAACCGATTTTAAAAATGAATGTTAAACACAACATAGTCTTGCTATTTTATAATTACGCACAACTAATATAATGTTATTTTAGGATCGGAAGTCGGGTGATGAGTCGTTCGTTATCAAATGACCTCAATAGTCATTCAACTGCATGCTATTCGGTTTCTCTCGCAAGTTCAAAGAGAAACGCTTATCTTATCAGCGTAAATTCAAAGGAGTTGAAAATGTATTGAGAGGTCCTGAAAAGAGACAAGCAAGCTGTGGGAGAGCGCCATTTCCTGAAACAGTGGCACCCTGCCCTACTTTTCTAGTGGCAACAGTAACACTAGCCAGCCGGGTAGCCTTCCAAGTCTTGCCTTGCTAAAACGGCTGTAGCACCATTCAAACCGATTTCAACCCAAGTACCAATGCCAAATGTTTCCAGTAAATAAGTTATTCGATAGTATTGTTTTGACAATGAGCTGCCTGAACATAAGGATCACTTGATTAATTATTCATTTAATAAACCCGACCATTCTGTCAAGCAACGCATCTCTTAATACAACACTGACCGCGTTGGAGAGAGAGCAAGCATCACTCTCCCCTGTCGTAGACCTTTCCCCATTCTACACAAATCATTCATAAAATAGCCCACTGTTAGATAATACAACAATTTTCGTTTCATATATTAGCATAATACACCAGTTGTTTACAAAATCACTGTGAAATATAGGCCGTATTGCAATTGCCTTCGTTAATGTGTATAGCTATTTTAGTGAATTCTTTATTTTATTTCCTGTCATAAACCCACTAGGCACACGCGGGTTGAATCAGCGTTGTTTTCCACGTCATGTCAATGAAATGACTTTAAACTAACTTGGAATAAGCGTTTAATTGACGTCCGTACCCAGTGAGTAGGCCTACATGAATGAAAAAAATACAACATTCACTAAAATGCAATACATATTAATAAGGAACGCAATCGCAATAGGACCTATATTCCACAGTGGTTTTGTAGACAACCAGTGCATTGTGCTATTATTGTACATGGTTAACACACTTTTCTTGATATTGATCATTATCCAGTAGCACATAAAGCAAAAGGGTACACGTTGCTGAAACGGTTTGACATTAAAATAAAAAATAAAAAAACTGCTTAGAAAGTAGTTGATCCACTATTTTTGGCAATAAAGAACCCTTCCACGATACGAGAAGCTGACTCAGTAGCCTATGGTCTGGGGCATACCCGGGGAGCTGCAGCCTACAGAGATCCGACTCCCCGTTGACATACAGTAGTGTTGCGCTAATTTCCGTAAGGCGATAATGAAAAGCCAATCATCAAGACGAATGAATGATCTTAAAGAGAAGAATACACAGCCATCATTGAAAGGCTAGAACTGGTGTGCATTACAAATGTGTATTGAAAATCGGCAGCGGCAAGGTAATTGGGGTTGTTTGGGGTTGTCTGCATGCCGTTGCGCAAAGCTATCCGTTGGTGGCGAGTTCGTGCAAATCAAAATGGTCTCTTATTTCCTGATAAAATAAAATGTTCTCGATTTAAAGGCTACAATAAAAACAACAGAGATACATCTCGATGAGGGATCAAGCTGCGTAACTCGGCTTCGGCTACGACCAATGCGTACTGTTTGTTGGCCATTGACTGACCTCACGAAAGCTTCGGCGTAGTTAAAACCCAGGGCAATCAGGGTCTTAACGCAAATTCTCCCCAAAAAATAGCAGTTTATAATAAACCCCCTTAAAATATGAATGTGTCTGTCTTACCTTCAACAGCTGAGGCCATGTGCAACCAGAGGCTGCATAAAACCAGCAAGTAATCCATTGTCATAAAGCGGTCAGCTCGGACATAAAAATAACCCCAGGGGAGAGAGGGAGAGACGGGTGAATACAATCCGAGGTGTTCCGGCACCCAGTCCAACCGCGTCAAGCACCCAGTCCAACGGCGTCAAGCACCCAAACCCAGAGTTACCTCCATAAAACCAACGAGGGAAATAGGAATATGAACAAGGTACGAGAAGATTTGTGCCCTCTCCTTACTCAATGATTTCCAGTGGGTTTTATGCCAGAGAAACGAGATTCCGTAGTTGTCCTACCCGTAGACGCATTTGGCAAACGACCAAAGAGAAGTTGCACTGTTCCCAACAATGGTTCGGTAAATATCCCCGTTAATATTTCATATAATCGACACCGAGGGAAGTAAATGTCCGTCTCACAGGGTCTGTCGGGAAAAAATCCCAAGTCTTTTCTGTAGTCAATACGTTTGATATCTTCACACTTCTTGTATCAAATACCATAATGTAGCATAGTCCAACTATGCATTTTAACAATTACGTGCATACATGATCAAGTCTTATTCCCGATACAATCCGCTTGGTTTATCTATTGTAGTAAGTCCCTGAGCGAATTATCGGCGTGGTTGCGGAAAGTTTATGCTCCGCTCTGTGTGTGCATTGGAATGAAGAAACGGTGTGCAAGAACAAGGGAGAATAGTGAAAGAGAGAGCGAGAGAGAGAGACGGGGGGCGTAGTAGGAGGGGTTATGTGTAAAGCAGCTCTCATACGGTCACACCCCCACAACTAGCTCTGAAAACCGCTGCTCCGGGGCCACTGCTTTTCTCTGGAATCACATATTAGGCAGGGACACGGCGGTTTTAGCGGGGACAGAGCGCCCCCCTGCGGGACACTCATATTTCAGTGGTCGAGTTAAAGCAAAACGACGGAGTATCTCCTTATTTTCATTTTTGATACAATTATTTTCAGAATTACAGCAATGTGTCTGCAACAAAGTCGAGGATTCAGGTTTTAAAACAATGGACATTGTGTGTTATCGAAATTCAAAAGCTCTTCAAACACTTTTCTGTAACATTTTCTGTAAGTATGATTGTGTGCAATTCTCACCCAGTATACAGACCTATACATTCACAATGTCGTTTTTTTTGTTGAAGAAATACAAATGATTATCTGCAAGTTGCATACTTGATTTATTGTAGTTTGCCGAGAACAATAATAGCGCATTTGAAGCCCATGTGTCCATGATTAAAAACACCGGCTCTGCTGAAATATAGCTTATAGATATGTTTACAAAATTTAGACCCTACAGTTTAGAGTTTAGTGAAACTATTCTTGCCTGTTTCATGTTCTCTGTATTTGTTTATCTTCATTGGTATAGCGAAGGCGGTTTTCAAGAGCAGTCCGTTCGAAAATGGGCACACAGCGACGTTTCTTCTTCTTCTGTCGACCTGGAAGAAGGGGTCCTCTTTATTTGAAAAGACAAAAAAAATACAGCGTTTACAGTCATTTTATTACATAATTGTGTCATTTGCTTAAATAGATGATGAATAGGTAATAGCCTATGTCAATTAGTCGAACAACATGCCAATGCTAATGATGAGCCTTTCTGTCTTCAAATTAGATTTTTTTTTTTTTTTACACATTTGTTTTATTGTATAAAGAAGTTTGTTCATAATTCTGCATTATAATACTTTACTTAGTTCCCAATAAATTACATGACTGACTTTTATCAGAACTTATTCAAGTTATTTATTCACTTAATTCAAGTGTTCAAGATAAAAAAAAAACTAACATTTTATTGCGCTGAAGAAATGCTTTGATTAAAATGACCATTTGGGGGCCTAAAATGGTGCACAACAGACATCGAAGCATGAAAGTTCATGGAACATTGAAAAGAAATGAAACAACATATGCACGATCATAAGGTATGTTGTTGTTGTTGCTGCTGTTGATGATATACTTATATGTTATTAGTAGCCTAAGTTTAGCCTACTTTACATCGATTTATTCAATGTGATGTAAGAGTAGTTAGACACTTACTTATATTATCTTGTAATTTATTAACAGTAAGAACTGAACATATTCTAATGGGAACAAATCCGCTCAAAAATAAATTCATAGGTTTGTTTTGAGATGGGTCATATAGAAAACTACAATCAGCTAATTGAGATAGGCATAAAAAAAAGACTTATGTTTGGTTGTCAAATATTTCAGTGATGACTTCAGAGGCTTGGCCTCACATGGTAGGTTTCCTCTCGGGTTCAAACCCAGCTCTTGCATCGTCTTCGGCTCCCTCTCACCACCGCCCAACCCCGCACAGCACCGCGTCAGTAAGGCCCAATGTTACTGGGAAGAAGAGAACACGCCTGGGTGATCTGCGCAAGGAGATGAGAACGGGAGATAGACACACTGTAATAAGAAGTAAACTACATTTTGCACCAGAGTGCCATTTCTTCAAAGGTTTTCCAAAACTATTAGGCACGCAAGATCCACAAACCAGGTTATTGCATACATTAGGTTGAGGTAGGCCCTGAAGTTTATCTCATGTTGTTTATCTATCGTTTATCTATCGTTTATCTATCGTTGTTGTTAGCTCTTCGCAATGCCAAAATGGATGTCTTTATTTTTGACATTTAGCCAACAATTTTGAGACTCATTGGCTTGTTTGGACTGTTTTGTTATGACTTACAAAAGAAAGAAAATAAACGAATAGAACGGCCAATAATGTATTTAAGTGTTTACTACGTTGTCTATACAATCTAATACATTACGTAAATAGTCCACAAGTGATTACAATGTAGCCTAGTATAGCCTAAAATAAGGAGCGTCATTTGTAGGCTATTTAAGTAATGTATTAGATCTAACATAGAACATGTATCTATTTAAATCATCCTGAGTTTCGTATTTAAACAAAAAAGAAGTGTGACTTATAGTCTAAATTGTAGTTTTCCATTCAGCTTGTCTCTTGAAAGGCCTGTTGAGCACTTGGTTGTCATTTCCTGAGAGGAGCGAGGGTCGAAGATAAAAGACACGGAGAGTGTTGTTGTCCAGACGGACGCTGTCTGGGCTGTTTGTTGCCTCGTCGTGGTTGTTGTTGACACTCTCTCTGGGGTTAAGCACTCGAAATATCCGGAGTCACTTTCCCTTCCTCAGGTGTCCACAGTCACACAGTCGGGACTTTTTAAGAATAGCTTGGAGAACACCAGTCTGGCATGACCGAATTTTCTGTAGGCCAGTTAGTTGATTTTACAGCCATCTGCTAGTGCTTTTGTTGGTCATTGAATAGGCGTTTTTTTTTTTTGTTGGCACACTTTCGTCATACTATTGAGGCCCTTTTAAATTGTTAACTTGACTTTGTTTGCTTTTTAATATTTTTGTTTGTTTGCTTTTTAATACTTTAATACTCCTTTGTATCATCAATTCAGGGATGTTTGATATGCTGTATATACGTTGAAAATACACATCGTTTTCCACTCTGCGTAAAGGCTATATTCCATTGGTCACACAAACAAACATAAACAAGTATTTACTCATACTGAAGTTTAATATCAACATAATTCCCAAGGTTGTATTTAATTAAAAAAATAAAATAAAACCTCTTAAATCGGAACTATTATTACATTCACCAGACAGTTCTATATGATGTTTCTATGTTAGTCATTGCATTGGCATTACATCTCTCTCTCTCTCTCTCTCTCTCTCTCTCTCTCTCTCTCTCTGAAACATGTTTACATTGCCAAAGAATAAAGACATTTTACATTTTAAATGTCATATTATGTGCAAATAGTTAAAGTACAAGGTAAAATAAATAAACAAATATGGGTTGTATTTACAAAGATGTTTGTTCTTCACAGGTTGTCATTTTCTTGTGGCAACAGGAAAGGGGTGCTCCCTCTCGCCTCCCCTCCCCCTCCCTATCTTCTCCCACCTATCAATTCAATTTAAGGGCTTTACTATCTCCCCCTCTTCCTTCCTCTCTCTCTCTCTCTCTCTCTCTCTCTCTCTCTCTCTCTCTCTCTCTCTTTCTCAATTAAATTAAATTCATGGGGCTTTATTGGCATGGGATACATATGTTTACATTGTCAAAGCAAGTGAAACTCTCTCTCTCTCTCTCTCTCTCTCTCTCTCTCTCTCTCTCTCTCTCTCTCTCTCTCTCTCTCTCTCTCTCTCTCTCTCTCTCTCTCTCTCTCTCTCTCTCTCTCTGTCTCTCTCTGTCTCTCTCTCTCTCATGCTATAAAAGGCACCATCTCTGTAAATACTAATCAGAATCATGAAGAGGAAAAACAGGCTTATGTTTTGTCTTCATCTATAATTGATGTACTCCCTGGGGTTCCCACAGAGTTAACCTTTCCCTGTTTACGTTCAACCTCTAGCCAGTTCAAACCTCTCCTCACAGCAGAGCCAGGGATGTGCAGAATAATAAATAACAGTTTTGTATGTATTCCACCCTTTTACATTGCATTATTATCAATTAAATCATTGTCCTCTGAGTTTAAAATATCAATTACATTGTTCATTTTTGTGTAATTAAATAATAGTTTACTACCACATAAAAGACAAGACACTTGTAGATCATGCATAAATAATATAAATAAAGCATTATATTCTTCCACATCACATCAAATTTATTTGGTACAAGCGCCAAATACCTTGCAGTGGAATGCTTACTTACAAGCTCTTAACCAACAATGTAGTTTTAAGGAAATACAGTTAAGAATTTAGTCAGCCACCAATTGTGCAAGTTCTCCCACTTAAAAAGATGAGAGAGGCCTGTAATTTTCATCATAGGTACACTTCAACTATAACAGACAAAATGAAAAAAAAAAAAAAATCCAGAAAATCACATTGTAGGATTTTTTATGAATTTATTTGCAAATTATGGTGGAAAATAAGTATTTGGTCAATAACAAAAGTTTATCTCAATACTTTGTTATATACCCTTTGTTGGCAATGACAGAGGTCAAACGTTTTCTGTAAGTCTTCACAAGGTTTTCACACACTGTTGCTGGTATTTTGGCCCATTCCTCCATGCATATCTCCTCTAGAGCAGTGGTGTTTTGGGGCTGTTGCTGGGCAACACAGACTTTCAACTCCCTCCAAATATTTTCTATGGGGTTTAGATCTGGAGACTGGCTAGGCCACTCCAGGACCTTGAAATGCTTCTTACAAAGCCACTCCTTCGTTGCCCGGGTGGTGTGTTTGGGGTCATTGTCATGCTGAAAGACCCAGCCACGTTTCATCTTCAATGCCCTTGCTGATGGAAGGAGGTTTTCACTCAAAATCTCACGATACATGGCCCCATTCATTCTTTCCTTTACACAGATCAGCGTCCTGGTCCCTTTGCAGAAAAACAGCCCCAAAGCATGATGTTTCCACCCCCATGCTTCACAGTAGGTATGGTGTTCTTTGGATGCAACTCAGCATTCTTTGTCCTCCAAACACGACGAGTTGAGTTTTTACCAAAAAGTTATATTTTGGTTTCATCTGACCATATGACATTCTCCCAATCTTCTTCTGGATCATCCAAATGCTCTCTAGCAAACTTCAGACGGGCCTGGACATGTACTGGCTTAAGCAGGGGGACACGTCTGGCACTGCAGGATTTGATACCCTGGCGGCGTAGTGTGTTACTGATGGTAGGCTTTGTTACTTTGGTCCCAGCTCTCTGCAGGTCATTCACTAGGTCCCCCCATGTGGTTCTGGGATTTTTGCTCACCGACCTTGTGATCATTTTGACCTCACGGGGTGAGATCTTGCGTGGAGCCCCAGATCGAGGGAGTTTATCAGTGGTCTTGTATGTCTTCCATTTCCTAATAATTACTCCCACAGTTGATTTCTTCAAACCAAGCTGCTTACCTATTGCAGATTCAGTCTTCCCAGCCTGGTGCAGGTCTACAATTTTGTTTCTGGTGTCCTTTGACAGCTCTTTGGTCTTGGCCATAGTGGAGTTTGGAGTGTGACTGTTTAAGGTTGTGGACAGGTGTCTTTTATACTGATAACATGTTCAAACAGGTGCCATTAATACAGGTAACGAGTGGAGGACAGAGGAGCCTCTTAAAGAAGAAGTTACAGGTCTGTGAGAGCCAGAAATCTTGCTTGTTTGTAGGTGAACAAATACTTATTTTCCACCATAATTTGCAAATAAATCCATAAAAAATCCTACAATGTGATTTTCTGGATTTTTATTTCTAATTTTGTCTGTCATAGTTGAAGTGTACCTATGATGAACATTACAGGCCTCTCTCATATTTTTAAGTGGGAGAACTTGCACAATTGGTGGATGACTAAATACTTTTTTGCCCCACTGTATGTATATATATATATATATATATATATATATATATATATATATATATATAAAAAAAAGTAACACAATAACGAGGTAATATACAGGGGGTACCAGTACCGAGTCAGTGTAGAGATTATATACAGGGGGTACTGGTACAGCGTCAGTGTAGAGGTTATATACAGGGGGTACCGGTACAGAGTCAGTGTAGAGGTTATATACAGGGGGTACCGGTACAAAGTCAGTGTAGAGGTTATATACAGGGGGTACCGGTACAAAGTCAGTGTAGAGGTTATATACAGGGGGTACCGGTACAAAGTCAGTGTAGAGGTTATATACAGGGGGTACCGGTACAGCGTCAGTGTAGAGGTTATATAGAGGGGGTACCGGTACAGAGTCAATGTGGAGGCTATATACAGGGGGTACCGGTACAGAGTCAATGTGGAGGCTATATACAGGGGGTACCGGTACAGAGTCAATGTGGAGGCTATATACAGGGGGTACCGGTACAGAGTCCATGTGGAGGCTATATACAGGGGGTACCGGTACCGAGTCAGTGTAGAGGTTATAAACAGGGGGTACCAGCATGACGCTTGTAACGTCAGGGTAGTGGGTTCGATTCCCGGGACCACCCATACGTAGAATGTATGCACACATGACTGTAAGTCGCTTTGGATAAAAGCGTCTGCTAAATGGCATATATTTATTTTTTATTTATTTAGAGGTTATATACAGGGGGTACCAGTACCGAGTCAGTTTAGAGATTATACACAGGGGGTACCGGTACAGCGTCAGTGTAGAGGTTATATACAGGGGGTACCGGTACAAAGTCAGTGTAGAGGTTATATACAGGGGGTACCGGTACAGCGTCAGTGTAGAGGTTATATACAGGGGGTACCGGTACAAAGTCAGTGTAGAGGTTATATACAGGGGGTACCGGTACAAAGTCAGTGTAGAGGCTATATACAGGGGGTACCGGTACCGAGTCAGTGTAGAGGTTATAAACAGGGGGTACCGGTACCGAGTCAGTGTTTGGGGTTACAGGTTAGTTGATATAATTTGTCCATGTTGGTAGGGATAAAGTAGATATTTAACAGCAAGTAGCAGCACTGTTAAATAAAAGTGTGTGTGGGTGACGAGTCTTTGACAATTCTTTGGGACTTCATCTTTTTGAGGAGCTAGGGACCCATGTCAAATCTTTTCAGTCTTCTGAGGGGTTGTCGTGCCCTCTTCACAAATTTATTGGTGTGTTTAGACCATGATAGTTTGTTGGTGATGTGGACACCAAGGAACTTGAAACTCTCGACCAGCTCCACTACAGCCCCGTCAAAGTTAATGGGGGTGTGTTCGGCCCTCCTTTTCCTGTAGTCCACGATCATATCCTTTGTCTTGCTCACGTTGAGGGAGAGGTTGTTATCCTGACACCACACTGCCAGGTCTCTGACCTCCTCCCTATAGGCCGCCTCATCGTTGTCGGTGATCAGGCCTACCACCGTTGTGTCGTCAGAAAACGTAATTATGGTGTTGGAGTGGTGGTTGGCCACACAGTCGTGCTTCAACAGGGAGTACAGGAGGGGGCTAAGCATGCACCCCTGAGGGGTCCCCATGTTGACGATCAGCATGGCAGACGTGTTGTTGCCTACCCTTACCAGCTGGGATCCAGATTCAAAGGGAGGTGTTTAGTCCCAGGGTTCTTAGCTTAGAGACGAGCTTCGTGGGTACTGTATTGTTGAATGCTGAGCTGTAGTCAATGAACAGCATTCTCACATAGGTGTTCCTTTTGTCCCAGGTGGGAAAGGGCAGTGTGGGGTCTGATTGAGATTGTGTCATCTGTGGATCTGTTGGGGCGGTATGCAATTTGGAGTGGGTCTAGGGTTTCCGGGACAAAATCTAATGAATATATATCATCACTTGAAATTATAAGGACATTTTTCCTATACTGCCTATTGTTACGAAGAGTGTTGGACACAAATAATCCCATGTTACAGTATTCTGTAGAAATAGCGGTGGCTAGAGTTTTTGACAAATTGTATGGCTTTCCTCTGACACCGCCTGGTATAGAGGTCCTGGATGGCAGGAAGCTTGGCCCCAAGTGATGTACTGGGAAGTCTGACCTGGAGGATACTTATCAAATAAAATGAATTATTTTTTTTCTTCTTAAACCAACAGGTGTATACTGACAGTGAAATGCACACATACAGGTACTTTTCCAACAACGAAGAGTCAAAGATAAAAAAATAAAATAGTGTCATGAGGAATAACGACACATTGAGTAAAGAATAACTATAGCATGCAAATAACATGGCTATATACAGGAAGTACCAGGTAATAACATGGCTATATACAGGAAGTACCAGGTAATAACCTGGTTATATACACAGGTAATAGCATGGCTATATACAGAAAGTACCAATACTGAGTCGATGTGTAGCGGGTACCAGGTAATAACATGGCTATATACAGAAAGTATATCCACTGGCTTCCAGTTGAAGCTCGCATCCGCTACAAGACCATGGTGCTTGCCTACGGAGCTGTGAGGGGAACGGCACCTCAGTACCTCCAGGCTCTGATCAGGCCCTACACCCAATCAAGGGCACTGCGTTCATCCACCTCTGGCCTGCTCGCCTCCCTACCACTGAGGAAGTACAGTTCCCGCTCAGCCCAGTCAAAACTGTTCGCTGCTCTGGCCCCCCAATGGTGGAACAAACTCCCTCACGACGCCAGGACAGCGGAGTCAATCACCACCTTCCGGAGAACCTGAAACCCCACCTCTTTAAGGAATACCTAGGATAGGATAAAATAATCCTTCTCACCCCCCCCCCCTTAAAAGATTTAGATGCACTATTGTAAAGTGGCTGTTCCACTGGATGTCATAAGGTGAATGCACCAATTTGTAAGTCGCTCTGGATAAGAGCGTCTGCTAAATGACTTAAATGTAATGTAAATGTAAGTACCAGTTAGCGGGTACCAGGTAATAGCATGGCTATATACGGGGAGTACCAGTATCATGTCGATGTGCAGGGGTACCAAGTAATTGAGATAGATGTTTACATATAGCTAAGGGTAAATTAACTAGGCAACAGGATAGATTCTAAAAAGTGTCAACAGTATAGGATGAGTGTGTGTGTCAAAGTGTGTGTCGCGTCAGTATGTGTGTGTGCAAAGTGTGTGTGTGCGTGCGTGTGTGTGTGTGTGTGTGTGTGTGTGTGTGTGTGTGTGTGTGTGTGTGTGTGTGTGTGTGTGTGTGTGTGTGTGTGTGTGTGTGGATGTATTTAGTGTGTGTATGTGTGTGTTAGGGTTTGTGTGTGTTGGGGTGTCAGTGTAAGTATGTGTGAGTGTGTGGGTATAGTCCAGTTGGTGGATAGAGTCCAGTTGGTGGATAGAGTCCAGTTGGTGGATAGAGTCCAGTGTGTGAGGTAGAGTTCAGTATGTGTGTAGAGTTCAGTGAATGGGTAGAGTCCAGTGTGTGGGTAGAGTCCAGTGTGTGGGTAGAGTCCAGTGTGTGGTAGAGTCCAGTGTGTGGTAGAGTTCAGTGTGTGGTAGAGTCCAGTATGTGGATAGAGTCCAGTGTGTGGAGAGAGTACAGTTTGTTGGTAGAGTTCTGTGAATGGGTAGAGTTCTGTGAATGGGTAGAGTCCAGTGTGTGGTAGAGTCCAGTGTGTGGTAGAGTCCAGTGTGTGGATAGAGTCCAGTGTGTGGGTAGAGTCCAGTGTGTGGGTAGAGTCCAGTGTGTGGGTAGAGTTCTGTGAATGGGTATAGTCCAGTGTGGGGGTAGAGTCCAGTGTGTGGGGTAGAGTTCTGTGAATGGGTAGAGTCCAGTGTGGGGGTAGAGTCCAGTGTGTGGTTAGAGTCCAGTGTGTTGGGTAGAGTCCAGTGTGGGGTTAGAGTCCAGTGTGTTGGGTAGAGTCCTTTGTGGGGGTAGAGTCCAGTGTGTGGTAGAGTCCAGTGTGTGGTAGAGTCCAGTGTGTGGGTAGAGTCCAGTGTGTGGGTAGAGTCCAGTGTGTGGGTAGCATCCAGTGTGTTGGGTAGAGTCCAGTGTGTTGGGTAGAGTCCAGTGTGTGGGTAGAGTCCAGTGTGTGGGTAGAGTCCAGTGTGTGGTAGAGTCCAGTGTGTGGGTAGAGTCCAGTGTGTGGGTAGAGTCCAGTGTGTGGGTAGCATCCAGTGTGTGGGTAGAGTCCAGCGTGTTGGGTAGAGTCCAGCGTGTTGGGTAGAGTCCAGTGTGTGGGATAGAGTCCAGTGTGTTGGATAGGGTCCAGTGTGTTGAATAGGGTCCAGTGTGGTTGGTAGATCCCAGTGTGTTGGATAGGGTCCAGTGTGTTGGATAGGGTCCAGTGTGTTGGATAGAGTCCAGTGTGTTGGATAGAGTCCAGTGTGTTGGATAGGGTCCAGTGTGTTGGATAGAGTCCAGTGTGTTGGATAGAGTCCAGTGTGTTGGATAGAGTCCAGTGTGGTTGGATAGAGTCCAGTGTGGTTGGATAGGGTCCAGTGTGTTTGGGAGATCCCAGTGTGTTGGATAGAGTCCAGTGTGGTTGGTAGATCCCAGTGTGTTGGATAGGGTCCAGTGTGTTGGATAGGGTCCAGTGTGTTGGATAGGGTCCAGTGTGTTGGATAGGGTCCAGTGTGTTGGATAGAGTCCAGTGTGTTGGATAGAGTCCAGTGTGTTGGATAGAGTCCAGTGTGTTGGATAGAGTCCAGTGTGTTGGATAGGGTCCAGTGTGTTGGATAGGGTCCAGTGTGTTGGATAGAGTCCAGTGTGTTGGATAGAGTCCAGTGTGTTGGATAGAGTCCAGTGTGTTGGATAGAGTCCAGTGTGTTGGATAGAGTCCAGTGTGTTGGATAGGGTCCAGTGTGTTGGATAGAGTCCAGTGTGTTGGATAGGGTCCAGTGTGTTGGATAGGGTCCAGTGTGTTGGATAGAGTCCAGTGTGTTGGATAGAGTCCAGTGTGTTGGATAGGGTCCAGTGTGTTGGGTAGAGTTCCGTGTGGTTGGTAGATCCCAGTGTGTTGGATAGAGTTCCGTGTGTTGGATAGAGTCCAGTGTGTTGGATAGGGTCCAGTGTGGTTGGTAGATCCCAGTGTGTTGGATAGTGTGGTTGGTAGATCCCAGTGTGTGTGTCACGCCCTGACCTTAGTATTCTTTCTGTACATCATTATTTTGGTTAGGTCAGTGTGTGACAGGAGTGATATGTGTGTTTATGTCTCATTCTAGGGTGTTTGTACTGTCTAGGGGATTTAGTAGATTTATGTGTGGTTGCCTAGATTGGTTCTCAATTAGAGGCAGGTGTTTATCGTTGTCTCTGATTGGGAACCATATTTAGGCAGCCATCCTCTTTGGGTTTTTTGTGGGTTATTTTCTATGTTATACGTTAGCGCACACGTTTATATCGCGGTCACGGTCGTCTTATTCGTTTGTTTTTGTTTAAGTGCTCTTCATTAATAAAGAAGAATCTATTCTAACCACGCTGCGCTTTGGTCTACTCCATACGACGATCGCGACAGTGTGGGTAGAGTCCACATAGAGTTAGTGCAATATATTTTTGATGCACATAGTACGTAGCCTTTTGATGAGCTATTCAGCACTCTTGATTCATAGTCTCATGTCTTGGTTGGTATAAGTTGTCCTGTTGGTTCCAGACTTGGTGGACGTGTATCTCTTACTGTGATATAGCAGAGAGGACAGTCGGTGGCTTGGGGCATGTTTGTGTCTTCCTCTGACACCGCCTGGTATATACAGTGCATGTTTGTGTCTTCCTCTGACACCGCCTGGTATATACAGTGCCTTCGGAAGGTTTCTACAACTCTTAATCTTTTCCACATTTTGTCGTTGTTACAAAGTGGGAATCAAATGGATTAAATTGAAATGTCTTGAGTCAACAAGTATTCAACCCTACTGTTATGGCCTAAATAAATTCAGGAGTAAACATTTGCTTATTTTACAACTCAAATAATAAGTTGCATGGACTCACCCTGTGTGAAATAATATAGTTTAACATGATTTCTGAATGACTACCTCATCTCTGTACCCTACACCTTCAATTATCTATAAGGTCTTTCCATCAAACAGTGAATTTCAACCACCGATTCAACCACAAAAGACCAGGGAGGTTTTCCAATGCCTCACAAAGAAGGGCACCTATTGGTAGATGGGTAAAAAAAATCCATCACTGAATATCACTTTGATCACGGTGAAGTTATTTCTTACACTTTGGATGGAGTATCAATTCACCCAATCACGACAAAGAATGATTCCTTTGGCCACCTTCTCTTCCAGTTGTCTGCTGCCAATGACTGGAACGAAATGCAAAAACCACTGAAGCTGGAGACTCATATGTAAATCAAATCAAATCAAATCAATTTTATTTATATAGCCCTTCGTACATCAGCTGATATCTCAAAGTTCTGTACAGAAATCCAGCCTAAAACCCCAAACAGCAAGCAATGCAGGTGTAGAGCACCTCACTAACTTTAAGCACCAGCTGTCAGAGCAGCTACTGCATTGTAGTTGCTACATTGTAGTTTTTCCACAATACGAACCTAATGGACAGAGGGAAAAGAAGCCTGTACAGATTTAAACTATTCCAAAATGTGCTTCCTTGTTTGCACCAAGGCACGAAAGTAATACTGCAAAAAATTGTGGCAAAGCAATTTCGACCCTGAATACAAAGTGTTATGTTTGGGGCAAATCCAATACAACACAGTGATGAGTTTCACTCTCCACATGTTCAAGCATAGTGGTGGCTGCATCATGTTATGGGTATGGCTGTAATCGTTAAGGAGTTGTTTTTCAGGATAAAAAATACATGGAATTGAGATAAGCACAGGAAACACCCTAAAGGAAACCCTGGTTCAGTCTGCTTTCCACCAGACACTGGGAGACAAATTCAACTTTCAGCAGGACAATAACCTAAAACACAAAGCCAAATCTACACTGGAGTTGCTTACCAAGAAGACAGTGAATGTTCCTGAGTGGCCGAGTTACGGTTTTGCCTTAAATCTGCTTGAAAATCTATGGCAAGACCTGGAAATATGGTCTAGCAATGATCAAAATCCAATTTGACAGACTTGAAGAATTTTGAAAATAATAATTGTCAAATGTTGCACAATCCAGGTGTGGAAAGATTTGAGAGACTCACCCAAAAAGACTCACAGCTGTAATCCATGCCAAAGCTGATTCTAACATGTATTGTCTCATTGGCTGAATGCTAATGTATTCAAAATATCTTTTCATTTTCATATTTTTTATTTTTTTTGAATTTATCTTCCACTTTGACATTACAGAGTATTTTGTGTAGATTTTTGACAAAAAAAAGGCAATTAATTCAAATTGAATCCCACTTTGTAACACAAGAAAATGTGGAAAAGGGGTGTGAATACTTTATGAATGCAATGTAGTTCGTGGATGACAAGGAGCTTGGTCACAGTCAGATACTGAGCTGTACTCATCACCCTCTGTAGCGCTTTGCGGTCGGACGCCTTGCAGTGTCCTTACCAAGCGGTGATGCAGCCAGTCAATATGCTCTCGATGGTGCAGGTGTAGAACTTTTTGAGGATCTAAGGGCCCATGACAAAATATTTTGAGCCTCTCGAGGGGGAAGAGGTACTGCTGTGCTCTCTTCACAACTGTGTGGGTATAATGGACCATTTTAATTCCTTGGTGATGTGGAAGCCGAGGAACTTGAAACTCTCAAACCCGCTCCACTACAGTCCTGTCGATGTGAACGTGGGTGTGCTCGGCCCTCCGTTTCCTCTAGTCCACACTGCCATGTCTCTGTCCTCACCCATATGGTTGAGTCATTGTACTTAGAACAATATTTTATAAAACACAAACAACTATGGCTTGTAAACCTGTCATAAATTCTGTCTGAATGCCACAATGACTTCCAGTAAACCACAAAGACTCTTAGAAAGAAAACCAGTTACTAACTGCTTGGGACTGGCTTTAGAGGAGATTGTCTCAGTTGTAGCCATAACCACATTACCTTAAGTCTTGTGGTCTGCATTAGGGGGCAAAGGTGGGGAGAGTTCACTGCTACCACCTGTGTTGTTGGTTTTTCACATTTATGTCTCGAACCTTAACTTTGCCTATGGCGAAGGGGGTAGGACTATGGGAAAAGGAGGTAGAACGATGGGAAGAGGGGTAGGACTATGGGAAAAGGGGGTAGAACGATGGGAAAGAGGGGTAGGACTAGGGCGAAGGGGGTAGGACGATGGGAAGAGGGGGTAGAACGATGGGAAAGAGGGGTAGGACTATGGGAAAGAGGGGTAGGACTATGGGAAAGGGAGGTAGGACTATGGGAAAGGGGGGTAGGACTATGGGAAAGGGAGGTAGGACTATGGGAAAGGGAGGTAGGACTATGGGAAAGAGGGGTAGAACTATGGGAAAGGGAGGTATGACTATGGGAAAGGGAGGTAGGACTATGGGAAAGGGAGGTAGGACTATGGGAAAGGGAGGTAGGACTATGGGAAAGGGGGGTAGGACTATGGGAAAGGGAGGTAGGACTATGGGAAAGAGGGGTAGGACTATGGGAAAGGGAGGTAGGACTATGGGAAAGGGAGGTAGGACTATGGGAAAGGGGGGTAGGACTATGGGAAAGGGAGGTAGGACTATGGGAAAGGGGGGTAGGACTATGGGAAAGAGGGGTAGGACTATGGGAAAGGGAGTTAGGACTATGGGAAAGGGAGGTAGGACTATGGGAAAGGGGGGTAGGACTATGGGAAAGGGAGGTAGGACTATGGGAAAGGGAGGTAGGACTATGGGAAAGGGGGGTAGGACTATGGGAAAGAGGGGTAGGACTATGGGAAAGGGAGGTAGGACTATGGGAAAGAGGGGTAGGACTATGGGAAAGGGGGTAGGACTATGGGAAAGGGAGGTAGGACTATGGGAAAGGGGGGTAGGACTATGGGAAAGGGAGGTAGGACTATGGGAAAGGGGGGTAGGACTATGGGAAAGAGGGGTAGGACTATGGGAAAGGGAGTTAGGACTATGGGAAAGGGAGGTAGGACTATGGGAAAGGGGGGTAGGACTATGGGAAAGGGAGGTAGGACTATGGGAAAGGGAGGTAGGACTATGGGAAAGGGGGGTAGGACTATGGGAAAGGGGGGTAGGACTATGGGAAAGGGGGGTAGGACTATGGGAAAGGGAGGTAGGACTATGGGAAAGGGGGTAGGACTATGGGAAAGGGGGTAGGACGATGGGAAGAGGGGTAGGACTATGGGAAAGGGAGGTAGGACTATGGGAAAGGGGGGTAGGACTATGGGAAAGAGGGGTAGGACTATGGGAAAGGGGGTAGGACGATGGGAAAGAGGGGTAGGACTATGGGAAAGGGGGTAGGACGATGGGAAAGGGGGTTAGGATGATGGGAAGAGGGGTAGGACTATGGGAAAAGGGGGTAGAACGATGGGAAAGAGGGGTAGGACTAGGGAGAAGGGGGTAGGACGATGGGAAAAGGGGGTAGGACTAAGGCGAAGGGGGTAGGACTATGGGAAAAGGGGGTAGAACGATGGGAAAGAGGGGTAGGACTATGGGAAAGGGAGGTAGGACTATGGGAAAGGGAGGTAGGACTATGGGAAAGGGAGGTAGGACTATGGGAAAGGGAGTTAGGACTATGGGAAAGGGAGGTAGGACTATGGGAAAGGGGGGTAGGCCTATGGGAAAGGGAGGTAGGACTATGGGAAAGGGAGGTAGGACTATGGGAAAGGGAGGTAGGACTATGGGAAAGGGAGGTAGGACTATGGGAAAGGGAGGTAGGACTATGGGAAAAGGGTAGGACGACGGGAAGAGGGGTAGGACTAAGACGAAGGGGGTAGGACGATGGGAAGAGGGGTAGGACTAAGACGAAGGGGGTAGGACTATGGGAAAAGGGTAGGACTATGGGAAAGGGAGGTAGGACTATGGGAAAGGGAGGTATGACTATGGGAAAGAGGGGTGTAAGGACTACTAGGGGTCAGAGAGAGAGAGACTTTGTGTGAAGGTGGGCTTTTTAAAATCGTGACCTGTTGATGGGAAGGTCTTAAAAGATTGAGTCTGTCGTTCTCTTAATGGAATCCCCTAGACCAGGAATGGGCAACTGAAGGCCCTCGGGTCAACCCCCCCCCCCTAAACATATTACAATATACATAGTACACTTTCGAAATGTGTTTTTGTTCATCAGCAGTTTTTCTCTTGTTATGTCAGTCACTGATAATCATTCAGTTAGCCCATGGCAGATAAATTGGTCTAGTGGCCAGCTATCTAAACTTCCTCATAGTCTAATTATCCCCCCTTTGATTTTATTAGCCAGTCTCGCTCAGATTTCAAATTAAAAACTGCTATGATTTCTCTACGTCCCATGGCAAAATGTGTAGAATTGTACCAAATGAACATAAATGTTTTCTCTCCGTGGTAGAGAGATAGCACGCTGGATTTGGGCACGCAGACCAACGAGCAACTGCGGGCCCTCATGATGGAATTTTCTGTGGCCCTCCACAAGCATCAAAGTTGCCCGTCCCTGCCCTAAACGTTCCACTCTGTCAATGAAAACAATTCCTGGGGAAGTCAAATATAATATAGTGTTGGAAATCACATGGGTTGGGTATAAACCCAGACAGGTACGCACGCACACACACACATACACATATACACACAAATGAACGCACAAACACACACACACACACACACACACACACACACACACACACACACACACACACACACACACACACACACACACACACACACACACACACACACACACACACACACACACACACACACACACACACTCACACAAATGAATGCAGACACACACACACACACTCACACAAATGAATGCAGACACACACACACACACACACACACACACACACACACACACACACACACACACACACACACACACACACACACACACACACACACACACACACACACACACACACACACAGAGAGAGAGAGAGAGAGAGAGAGAGAGAGCGCTGAGAGAGAGCGCTGAGAGAGCAGTCACCACCCCAACAAGCTCTTACTGCAGACATTCATCCACGTTCTCCAAACGTCAAATGTCTAAGTTAAGGGTTTAATGTAAGCACTCGTTCTGAATGGTTAAGGTACTGGTTCTGAATGGTTAAGGTACTGGTTCTGAATGGTTAAGGTACTGGTTCTGAATGGTTAAGGTACTGGTTCTGAATGGTTAAGGTACTCATTCTGAATGGCTAAGGTACTCATTCTGAATGGCTAAGGTAAGGGTTAAGGTTTGGGATAAGATAAGATAAAACACATTAAAACCAGTGTCCACGACTGGGATCGAAAACGTAACCTTCTGATCCAGATGGGATTACACCCATCCACCACCACAGAGACTTCCCCAGGGTCAGGTACTCAGGTCTGGACCTCAGAGACTCCCCCAGGGTCAGGTACTCAGGTCTGGACCTCAGGGACTTCCCCAGGGTCAGGTACTCATGTCTGGACCACAGGGACTTCCCCAGGGTCAGGTACTCATGTCTGGACCACAGGGACTTCCCCAGGGTCAGGTACTCAGGTCTGGACCACAGGGACTTCCCCAGGGTCAGGTACTCAGGTCTGGACCAACGGGACTTCCCCAGGGTCAGGTACTCAGGTCTGGACCTCAGGGACTTCCCCAGGGTCAGGTACTCATGTCTGGACCACAGGGACTTCCCCAGGGTCAGGTACTCAGGTCTGGACCACAGGGACTTCCCCAGGGTCAGGTACTCAGGTCTGGACCAACGGGACTTCCCCAGGGTCAGGTACTCAGGTCTGGACCTCAGATACTCCCCCAGGGTCAGGTACTCAGGTCTGGACCACAGGGACTTCCCCAGGGTCAGGTACTCAGGTCTGGACCAACGGGACTTCCCCAGGTTCAGGTACTCAGGTCTGGACCTCAGATACTCCCCCAGGGTCAGGTACTCAGGTCTGGACCACAGGGACTTCCCCAGGGTCAGGTACTCAGGTCTGGACCTCAGATACTCCCCCAGGGTCAGGTACTCAGGTCTGGACCACAGGGACTTCCCCAGGGTCAGGTACTCAGGTCTGGACCTCAGATACTCCCCCATGGTCAGGCACTTAGGTCTGGACCACAGGGACTTCCCCAGGGTCAGGCACTTAGGACTGGACCACAGGGACTTCCCCAGGGTCAGGTACTCAGGTCTGGACCTCAGATACTCCCCCAGGGTCAGGCACTTAGGACTGGATAATAAAGACTCTCCCAGGGTCAGGTACTTAGGACTGGATAACAGAGACTCCAAACAGTCTATGTGAATGCAGCTGTTTTTCTTTTCACAGTGCATTGTATTTCAAATGCTTCCTTGCTTGATGTTGCCTAGATACTTATTTGGTACTGCCAAAAGCTTCCAGTTTAGACATGTGAACCAAAATGTTGCTTCAGCAGTATCCGTGTATTCCAGCCACTCTCTTCCTCTGAACCAGTTGTTTTTAATGAATGTTTTTGGACAGAAAACCTGCAGCTAGGTTTAGGATTTGAGACTAGCCTGGGCTGGCTCCTCTGTTCAAAGATCATCAGGAATAGTTATTGACGTTACCTACCACAGATGAGCAGTGTTTTTTTCCTGCTTTTTGATGGAAACCTAAAATGGAGTCACACCTAACAGTCCAGTGACCCCACTACACACACAGAGTCCGCCGGGCACTCTATCCACGGTGATGACCCCACTACACACACAGAGTCCGCCGGGCACTCTATCCACGGTGATGACCCCACTACACACACAGAGTCCGCCGGGCACTCTATCCACGGTGATGACCCCACTACACACACAGAGTCCACCGGGTACTCTATCCATGGTGACGACCCCAGTACACACACAGAGTCCACCGGGCACTCTATCCACGGTGATGACCCCAGTACGCACACAGAGTCCGCCGGGCACTCTGTCCACGGTGATGACCCCAGTACACACACAGAGTCCACCGGGCACTCTATCCACGGTGACGACCCCAGTACACACACAGAGTCCGCCGGGCACCAACCTGTCACTCAATCCTTTGAACTTTGTGGCTATTTTTATATAAAGGACATAAAATGAAAACTGCGGTGGCACAAACTTGAACTGAGGGGCTAGAGCCCCCTTTTCTTTCCCCTTCATGAAGCCGGGCACCAGCACGACCCCCCCCTGCGCAATCTCCTTCCTCCTCCCAAGACCACACCATAAAACAGCCCATCTCATTCCCCCTCCCTAGCCTCCACCGTAAATCAGTACCTCCTTTATGCACCCACCCCCCTCAGCTCCCTCTGATGAATCACATCGCCCCCTTCCCCAGCTCCCTCTGATAAATCACATCCCCTCCTTCAGTTCATTCTGATTAATCAACCCCCCTCCCCTGCTCCCCCAGCTCCCATTGATAAATCACTCCCCCCTTTACCCTCTAACTGTCTTTACCCTCTAACTGTCTTTACCCTCTGACTGTCTTTACCCTCTCACTGTCTTTAGCCTCTGACTGTCTTTACCCTCTAACTGTCTTTACCCTCTAACTGTCTTTACCCTCTAACTGTCTTTACCCTCTCACTGACTTTACCCTCTAACTGTCTTTACCCTCTAACTGTCTTTACCTTCTAACTGTCTACCCTCTAACTGTCTTTACCCTCTAACTGTCTTTACCCTCTGACTGTCTTTACCCTCTAACTGTCTTTACCCTCTAACTGTTTTTACCCTCTAACTTTCTTTACCCTCTAACTGTCTACCCTCTAACTGTCTTTACCCTCGAACTGTCTTTACCTTCTAACGGTCTACCCTCTAACTGTCTTTATCCTCTAACTGTCTACCCTCTAACTGTCTTTACCCTCTAACTGTCTTTACCCTCTGACTGTCTTTACCCTCTAACTGTCTTTACCCTCTAACTGTCTTTACCCTCTAACTGTCTTTACCCTCTGACTGTCTTTACCCTCTAACTGTCTTTACCCTCTAACTGTCTTTACATTCTGACTGTCTCTCCAAGACACACATGCCTAGTAGAGGATAGCAACATGACCCGAGTACCCTATCAATGTCTCTCCAAGACACACGTACACCTAGACCACAAATGCTATCATTCACTTTCACTGATCAATACAATCTCTCTGGTACACAATCTCTCTGAGTGTCTCCTAATCTCACACTCCTTTTCAGGCAGACAAGCACTCACACACACACACACACACACACACACACACACACACACACACACACACACACACACACACACACACACACACACACACACACACACACACACACACACACACACACACACACACACACACACACACACAGAGCTGAGAGCAGTCACTTTCCTCCCACGCACCCATACTCTCTCTCACTTTCTCAGACACTATCACTCTCTTTTTTCCTTAATCTCTCTTTCTCCCCTTCTCTTTCTCTCTCTTTCTCTCTACCCCTCTATTTCTGTCTCCCCCTCTCTCTTTCTCTCTCCCCCTCTCTCTTACTCTCTCCCCCTCTCTCGTTCTATCTCCCCCTCTATATCTCCTTCTCCCCTTTCTCTTTCTCTCTCCCCCTCTCTCTTTCTCTTTACCCCTCTCTCTTTCTCTCTCCCCCCTCTTTTTCTCTCCCCCCTCTTGTTCTATCTCCCCCTCTATATCTCTTTCTCCCCTTTCTCTTTCTCTCTCCCCCCTTTCTCTTTCTCTCTCCCCCTTTCTCTTTCTCTCTCCCCCTCTCTCGATCTCTCTCTCCCCCCTCTTTCTCTCTCTCCCCTCTCTCTTTCTCTCTCCCCCCTCTCTCTTTCTCTCTCCCTCTCTTTCTCTCTCCCCCTCTTTCTCTCTCCCCCTCTCTCGATCTCTTTCTCCCCCTCACTCTTTCTCTTTACCCCTCTCTCTCTCCCCCCTCTTTCTCTCCCCCCCTCTCTCTTTCTCTCTACCCCCTCTCAATCTCTTTCTCCCCCTCTCTCTTTCTCTTTACCCCTCTCTTTCTCTCTCCCTATATCTCTTTCAGAGATGATCCTCAAATAGTTTTAAGTCTGGCCTGTCTCCAGTGGATGGGAGGGTAAGGCTAGTAGCTTTGCTCGTAGAAATGGTGCTGTACGCTTCAGAGACTTTCTCCATTAAACCGTTGGGGAGCTTGTGTGTAGTTGGCATTGTAAACGCATGGTCTCTCAAAGTGTGTTCTACTCCCTGCCGCTGGGGTATGCCTCCTTGCCTTTGCTTTGAGATTCATATTCTGGTTTAACATCCGTGACTCTGTGTTTGAATTATCTCACGTTTGCCCCGGAACAAACACATTTGTTTCTCGAGTCATAAAAGTATCAATGTTTCCGTTACTGGCTTATGTATTACTTCTCATCTCAACTTAATGACCATAACCACTGTTTAGACTTAATAACCACTGTTTAGACTTAATAACCACTGTTTAGACTTAATAACCATTACCACTGTTTAGACTTAATAACCACTGTTTTGACTTAATAACCACTGTTTTGACTTAATAACCACTGTTTAGACTTAATAACCACTGTTTAGACTTAATAACCCCTTTGTTGACTTAATAACCACTGTTTAGACTTAATAACCACTGTTTAGACTTAATAACCACTGTTTAGACTTAATAACCACTGTTTAGACTTAATAACCACTGTTTAGACTTAATAACCACTGTTTAGACTTAATAACCACTGTTTTGACTTAATAACCATAACCACTGTTTTGACTTAATAACCACTGTTTAGACTTAATAACCATTACCACTGTTTTGACTTAATAACCATAACCACTGTTTTGGGGCGGCAGGGTAGCCTAGTGGTTAGAGCGTTGGACTAGCAACCGAAAGGTTGGAATTTCGAATCCCCGAGCTGACAAGGTAAAAATCTGTCGTTCTGCCCCTGAACAGGCAGTTAACCCACTGTTCCTAGGCCGTCATTGAAAATAAGAATGTGTTCTTTAACTGACTTGCCTCGTAAAATAAATAATATATATATTTTTTTTGACTCAATAACCATACCCACTGTTTTGACTTAATAACCATAACCACTGTTTAAAAAACATTTTTTTTTAAATAACACCTTCTAAAATTGCTGAGGTGAAATTCCAAACTGTTTTCTGTGCAGGTTTGGCGGCAGCTTCGCTCGGCCTTTGACCGATATCAAATGTACAATGAATAATTACTGGCAGCGAACCAATAACAGTATGATGGATTGACTCTGCCGAGCAGAGTTTGGTGCAGGGTCGGCCCAGTGGTGTGAACAGTTGCAGGGTCGGCCCAGTGGTGTGAACAGTTGCAGGTCGGCCCAGTGGTGTGAACAGTTGCAGGGTCGGCCCAGTGGTGTGAACAGTTGCAGGGTCGGCCCAGTGGTGTGAACAGTTGCAGGGTCGGCCCAGTGGTGTGAACAGTTGCAGGTCGGCCCAGTGGTGTGAACAGGTGCAGGGTCGGCCCAGTGGTGTGAACAGTTACAGGGTCAGCCCAGTGGTGTGAACAGTTGCAGGTCGGCCCAGTGGTGTGAACAGGTGCAGGGTCGGCCCAGTGGTGTGAACAGTTGCAGGGTCGGCCCAGTGGTGTGAACAGTTACAGGGTCGGCCCAGTGGTGTGAACAGTTACAGGGTCGGCCCAGTGGTGTGAACAGTTGCAGGGTCGGCCCAGTGGTGTGAACAGTTGCAGGGTCGGCCCAGTGGTGTGAACAGTTACAGGGTCGGCCCAGTGGTGTGAACAGTTGCAGGTCGGCCCAGTGGTGTGAACAGTTACAGGGTCGGCCCAGTGGTGTGAACAGTTGCAGGGTCGGCCCAGTGGTGTGAACAGTTGCAGGGTCGGCCCAGTGGTGTGAACAGTTGCAGGTCGGCCCACCGTCTGAGATAACATTGTTCAAAGTATCCCGAACACAACGTCAACAGAGCGTCTCTCCCTCGCAATCCTCTCGGCTTCCCTTTACCAAGACTCCTCGGCTGACCTTTGACCTCCACATGTGCCCTCCCGTGACTTCCGTATGTCCAGCTGCAGACACAGTCTCAGGGTGGACTTTTACCCCCAGAGAGACCGCGGTAGCCACGGCACGGTGGCAATGCTCACTCTGCTGTAGGTCACGGGAGGTCAATGTCAACAACGCTCTCATCCCACCGGGGAAATAGCTTCTTAATGAAGCCGGTTCGGAATTCAATGCCATTTCAAAACATATCAAAGGAATCGTGATGGTTTTGGTAATCACTCCATTATTATTGTGTTACCGCAAAGTGATAGTGAAGTCGCTGTGGTCGGTAAGTGTTTAGACCGTAAAAGGACATTGCAGGACATTGAGGGCATTGAGGACATTGAGGACATTGAGGGCATTGAGGACATTGAGGACATTGAGGATATTGAGGACATTGAGGACATTGCAGGACAATGAGGATATTGAGGACATTGAGGACATTGAGGACATTGCAGGACATTGAGGACATTGAGGACATTGAGGACATTGAGGATATTGAGGATATTGAGGACATTGAGGACATTGAGGACATTGAGGACATTGAGGACATTGAGGACATTGAGGACATTGCAGGACATTGAGGATATTGAGGACATTGAGGACATTGAGGACATTGAGGACATTGAGGACATTGCAGGACATTGAGGACATTGAGGACATTGAGGACATTGCAGGACATTGAGGACATTGAGGACATTGCAGGACATTGAGGACATTGAGGGCATTGAGGACATTGCAGGACATTGAGGGCTTTGAGGGCATTGAGGACATTGAGGACATTGAGGACATTGCAGGACATTGAGGACATTGAGGACATTGAGGACATTGAGGACATTGAGGACATTGAGGACATTGCAGGACATTGAGGACATTGAGGACATTGAGGACATTGCAGGACATTGAGGACATTGAGGACATTGCAGGACATTGAGGACATTGAGGGCATTGAGGACATTGCAGGACATTGAGGGCTTTGAGGGCATTGAGGACATTGAGGACATTGAGGACATTGCAGGACATTGAGGACATTGAGGACATTGAGGACATTGCAGGACATTGAGGACATTGAGGACATTGAGGACATTGCAGGACATTGAGGACATTGAGGACATTGCAGGACATTGAGGGCTTTGAGGGCATTGAGGACATTGAGGACATTGAGGACATTGCAGGACATTGAGGACATTGCAGGACATTGAGGACATTGAGGGCTTTGAGGGCTTTGAGGGCATTGATGGCATTGAGGACATCGAGGGCATTGAGGGCTTTGAGGACATTGAGGGCATTGAGGGCATTGAGGACATTGAGGACATTGAGGATATTGAGGACATTGAGGGCTTTGACGGCATTGAGGACATTGAGGACATTGCAGGACATTGAGGGCTTTGAGGGCATTGAGGACATTGAGGACATTGAGGACATTGAGGACATTGAGGGCTTTGAGGGCATTGAGGACATTGAGGACATTGAGGACATTGAGGACATTGAGGGCATTGCAGGACATTGAGGACATTGAGGGCTTTGAGGGCATTGAGGACATTGAGGACATTGAGGACATTGAGGACATTGAGGGCTTTGATGGCATTGAGGACATTGAGGGCATTGAGGACATTGAGGACATTGAGGACATTGCAGGACATTGAGGGCATTGCAGGACATTGAGGACATTGAGGGCTTTGAGGGCATTGAGGACATTGAGGACATTGAGGGCATTGAGGACATTAAGGACATTGAGGGCATTGAGGGCATTGAGGACATTGAGGACATTGAGGACATTGAGGACATGGAGGACATTGCAGGACATTGAGGGCATTGAGGGCTTTGAGGGCATTGAGGACATTGAGGACATTGAGGACATTTAATTGAGGTGTGTTGTCTCCTGGTGTTACTAGTGAGGTCATCGGAGGATGGGAGTCATCAAAGCTTTTTTTTTTGTAAATACATCAAGCCTGTAACCTCTACGGTAGTCACAACGACTTAACTGACCACAAAAGCACATGGTTTAAATCTGAGCTGAGCAATTTTCTCAACATGGTCTTCCCTGCTTCCCTGCCCTCTGTATATGATGAAACCAGCCCAAACCATGTCCCACTGCTACACGTAACAGGAAGGCCAGGTGTTGACCCTGTCTGGACACACTAAAATGACCTAACCCCATCTGTACTGAGCTGGCCTGCCGACACATTCATCTTTGTGCTGAAAAAGACCATATGAAAGTAAAACCAGTACAGTTTGGTGCAGGGTCGGCCCAGTGGTGTGAACAGTTGCAGGTCGGCCCAGTGGTGTGAACAGTTACAGGGTCGGCCCAGTGGTGTGAACAGTTACAGGGTCGGCCCAGTGGTGTGAACAGTTGCAGGGTCGGCCCAGTGGTGTGAACAGTTGCAGGGTCGGCCCAGTGGTGTGAACAGTTACAGGGTCGGCCCAGTGGTGTGAACAGGTGCAGGTCGGCCCAGTGGTGTGAACAGTTACAGGGTCGGCCCAGTGGTGTGAACAGTTACAGGGTCGGCCCAGTGGTGTGAACAGTTGCAGGTCGGCCCAGTGGTGTGAACAGTTGCAGGTCGGCCCAGTGGTGTGAACAGTTGCAGGGTCGGCCCAGTGGTGTGAACAGTTGCAGGGTCGGCCCAGTGGTGTGAACAGTTGCAGGGTCGGCCCAGTGGTGTGAACAGTGTATATGGAAAGCACATCGACACTTCCCTGGGTAACGCTAGTATTTGTTATGGCTCTCTTTCATTGGAGAGGGTTCTGTTGACTGATCTGTTGACTGATCTGTTGACTTATATTCTAACTGATCTGCAGACTGATCTGCTGACTGATCTGCAGACTGATCTGTTGACTGATCCATTGACTGATTTGTTGACTGATCTGCTGACTGATCTGTTGACTGATCTGCTGACTGATCTGTTGACTGATCTGCAGACTGATCGGTTGACTGATCTGCTGACTGATCTGTTGACTGATCTGCAGACTGATCTGTTGACTGATCCATTGACTGATCTGTTGACTGATCGGTTGACTGATCTGCTGACTGATCTGTTGACTGATCCATTGACTGATCTGTTGACTGATCTGTTGACTGATCCATTGACTGATCTGTTGACTGATCCGTTGACTGATTTGTTGACTGATCTGCAGACTGATCTGTTGACTGATCTGCAGACTGATCTGTTGACTGATCCATTGACTGATCTGTTGACTGATCCATTGACTGATCTGTTGACTGATCTGTTGACTGATCCATTGACTGATCTGTTGACTGATCCATTGACTGATCCATTGACTGATTTGTTGACTGATCTGCAGACTGATCTGTTGACTGATCCATTGACTGATCTGTTGACTGATCCGTTGACTGATCCATTGACTGATCTGTTGACTGATCCGTTGACTGATCTGTTGACTAATCTGTTGACTGATCCATTGACTGATCTGTTGACTGATCCGTTGACTGATCTGTTGACTGATCTGCAGACTGATCTGTTGACTGATCCATTGACTGATCTGTTGACTGATCCATTGACTGATCTGTTGACTGATCTGTTGACTGATCCATTGACTAATCTGTTGACTAATCTGTTGACTGATCCATTGACTGATCTGTTGACTGATCTGTTGACTGATCCATTGACTAAACTGTTGACTAATCTGTTGACTAATCTGTTGATTGATCCGTTGACTGATCTGCAGACTGATCTGTTGACTGATCCATTGACTGATCTGTTGACTGATCCATTGACTGATCTGCAGACTGATCTGTTGACTAATCTGCTGACTAATCTGTTGACTGATCTGCAGACTGATCTGTTGACTGATCTGTTGACTGATCCATTGACTGATCTGTTGACTGATCTGTTGACTAATCTGTTGACTGATCCATTGACTGATCCATTGACTGATCCATTGACTGATCTGTTGACTGATCCGTTGACTGATCTGTTGACTGATCTGCAGACTGATCTGCAGACTGATCTGTTGACTGATCTGTTGACTAATCTGTTGACTGATCCGTTGACTAATCTGTTGACTGATCCGTTGACTGATCTGCAGACTGATCTGTTGACTAATCTGTTGATTGATCTGTTGACTGATCCGTTGACTGATCTGCAGACTGATCTGCTGACTAATCTGCTGACTAATCTGTTGACTGATCTGTTGACTGATCCGTTGACTAATCTGTTGACTAATCTATTGACTGATCTGTTGACTGATATGTTGACTGATCTGCAGACTGATCTGTTGACTGATTTGTTGAATGATCAGATGACTGATCTGTTGACGGATCTGCAGCGGCCGAAACTTGACTTAAAATGTAATTGTAACGACGTTTGTCTGTTGAAAGAGAGTCGGACCAAAATGCAGCGTGGTGGGTACTCATGTTGTTGAATGGAAAAAAAACAACGATACATGAAATAACAATAAATTACAAAACAACAAACGAAACGCGAAAACCTATACAGCCTATCTTGTGAACACAAACACAGAGACAGGAACAATCACCCACGAAACACTCACAGAATATGGCTGCCTAAATATGGTTCCCAATCAGAGACAACGATAATCACCTGACTCTGATTGAGAACCGCCTCAGGCAGCCATAGACTACGTAGACACCCCACAAACCCCTAAGACAAAAACACACCACAATAACCCATGTCACACCCTGGCCTGACCAAACAAATAAAGAAAACACAAAATACGAAGACCAAGCGTGACAGTAATAGAGCTTTTCATTTGGCTTCAGCCTTCAGAGCCGTCCGGTTGGCTTGATGTCGTCAATCATGTGTTATGTGGTCAGTCGTGAAACTGTACAGACACATGGAGATATCATATGTGTGTGTGTGTGTGTGTGTGTGTGTGTGTGTGTGTGTGTGTGTGTGTGTGTGTGTGTGTGTGTGTGTGTGTGTGTGTGTGTGTGTGTGTGTGTGTGTGTGTGTGTGTGTGTGTGTGTGTGTGTGTGTGTGTGTGTGTGTGTGTGTGTGTGTGTGTGTGTGTGTGTGTGTGTGTGTGTGTGTCCTCACCGCTCGACTTGGACTGACATAGGTGTCGGTACTCATTCTGGGTGCCGATACTGTTTATATTTTGGTGCAGGAGCTCCACAATACTTTTGAGCTGATATCCTGCCCAAGTCAAGCACTATGTGTTCTCATGATATTTTAATGAATGAGGATGTGAGCTACAACAGGTTAATAATATTTACTGAATGAGGAAGTGAGCTACAACAGGTTATTAGTATTTACTGAATGAGGATGTGAGCTACAACAGGTTAATAGTATTTACTGAATGAGGAAGTGAGCTACAACAGGTTCATAATATTTACTGAATGAGGAAGTGAGCTACAACAGGTTAATAATATTTACTGAATGAGGAAGTGACCTACAACAGGTTATTAGTATTTACTGAATGAGGAAGTGAGCTACAACAGGTTAATAATATTTACTGAATGAGGAAGTGAGCTACAACAGGTTAATAATATTTACTGAATGAGGAAGCGAGCTACAACAGGTTATTAGTATTTACTGAATGAGGAAGTGACCTACAACAGGTTCATAATATTTACTGAATGAGGAAGTGAGCTACAACAGGTTAATAATATTTACTGAATGAGGAAGTGAGCTACAACAGGTTATTAGTATTTACTGAATGAGGAAGTGACCTACAACAGGTTATTAGTATTTACTGAATGAGGAAGTGACCTACAACAGATTAATAATATTTACTGAATGAGGAAGTGAGCTACAACAGGTTATTAGTATTTACTGAATGAGGAAGTGACCTACAACAGATTAATAATATTTACTGAATGAGGAAGTGAGCTACAACAGGTTATTAGTATTTACTGAATGAGGAAGTGACCTACAACAGCTTAATAATATTTACTGAATGAGGAAGTGAGCTACAACAGGTTATTAGTATTTACTGAATGAGGAAGCGAGCTACACAGTACCAGGGAGACAGGCAGGGAGACAGGCAGGGAGACAGGCAGGGAGACAGGCAGGGAGACAGGCAGGAAGACAGAGAGGAAGACAGAGAGGAAGACAGAGAGGCAGACCGTTTCTTGGTACTGTGTTGAACAGGTGAATGGTGTCAAATCACATTTTATTGTTCGCATACTTTTAGCAGATGTTATAGTGCGTGTAGCAAAATGCTTGTGTTTCTAGCTCCAACAGTGCAGTAGTATCTAACTAAATGCTTGTGTTTCTAGCTCCAACAGTGCAGTAATATCTAACTAAATGCTTGTGTTCCTAGCTCCAACAGTGCAGTAATATCTAACTAAATGCTTGTGTTTCTAGCTCCAACAGTGCAGTAATATCTAACTAAATGCTTGTGTTTCTAGCTCCAACAGTGCAGTAATATCTAACTAAATGCTTGTGTTCCTAGCTCCAACAGTGCAGTAATATCTAACTAAATGCTTGTGTTTCTAGCTCCAACAGTACAGTAGTATCTAACTAAATGCTTGTGTTTCTAGCTCCAACAGTGCAGTAATATCTAACTAAATGCTTGTGTTTCTAGCTCCAACAGTACAGTAGTATCTAACTAAATGCTTGTGTTTCTAGCTCCAACAGTACAGTAGTATCTAACTAAATGCTTGTGTTTCTAGCTCCAACAGTGCAGTAGTATCTAACTAAATGCTTGTGTTTCTAGCTCCAACAGTGCAGTAGTATCTAACTAAATGCATGTGTTTCTAGCTCCAACAGTGCAGTAATATCTAACTAAATACTTGTGTTCCTAGCTCCATCAGTGCAGTAGTATCTAACTAAATGCTTGTTTTTCTAGCTCCAACAGTGCAGTAGTATCTAACTAAATGCTTGTGTTCCTAGTCCCAACAGTGCAGTAGTATCTAACTAAATGCTTGTGTTTCTAGCTCCAACAGTGCAGTAGTATCTAACTAAATGCTTGTGTTCCTAGTCCCAACAGTGCAGTAGTATCTAACTAAATGCTTGTGTTTCTAGCTCCAACAGTGCAGTAGTATCTAACTAAATGCTTGTTTTTCTAGCTCCAACAGTGCAGTAGTATCTAACTAAATGCTTGTGTTCCTAGTCCCAACAGTGCAGTAGTATCTAACTAAATGCTTGTGTTTCTAGCTCCAACAGTGCAGTAGTATCTAACTAAATGCTTGTGTTCCTAGTCCCAACAGTGCAGTAGTATCTAACTAAATGCTTGTGTTTCTAGCTCCAACAGTGCAGTAGTATCTAACTAAATGCTTGTTTTTCTAGCTCCAACAGTGCAGTAGTATCTAACTAAATGCTTGTGTTCCTAGTCCCAACAGTGCAGTAGTATCTAACTAAATGCTTGTGTTTCTAGCTCCAACAGTGCAGTAATATCTAACTAAATGCTTGTGTTCCTAGTCCCAACAGTGCAGTAGTATCTAACTAAATGCTTGTGTTTCTAGCTCCAACAGTGCAGTAGTATCTAACTAAATGCTTGTGTTTCTAGCTCCAACAGTACAGTAGTATCTAACTAAATGCTTGTGTTTCTAGCTCCAACAGTACAGTAGTATCTAACTAAATGCTTGTGTTTCTAGCTCCAACAGTGCAGTAGTATCTAACTAAATGCTTGTGTTTCTAGCTCCAACAGTACAGTAGTATCTAACTAAATGCTTGTGTTTCTAGCTCCAACAGTGCAGTAGTATCTAACTAAATGCTTGTGTTTCTAGCTCCAACAGTGCAGTAGTATCTAACTAAATGCTTGTGTTTCTAGCTCCAACAGTACAGTAGTATCTAACTAAATGCTTGTGTTTCTAGCTCCAACAGTGCAGTAGTTTCTAACTAAATGCTTGTGTTTCTAGCTCCAACAGTGCAGTAGTATCTAACTAAATGCTTGTGTTTCTAGCTCCAACAGTGGAGTATCTAACTAAATGCTTGTGTTCCTAGCTCCAACAGTGCAGTAGTATCTAACTAAATGCTTGTGTTTCTAGCTCCAACAGTACAGTAATATCTAACTAAATGCTTCTGTTTCTAGCTCCAACAGTGCAGTAGTATCTAACTAAATGCTTGTGTTTCTAGCTCCAACAGTGCAGTAGTATCTAACTAAATGCTTGTGTTTCTAGCTCCAACAGTGCAGTAGTATCTAACTAAATGCTTGTGTTTCTAGCTCCAACAGTGTAGTCGTATCTATCTAAATGCTTGTGTTCCTAGCTCCAACAATGCAGTAGTATCTAACAATACACAACAATACACACAAATCTAAATGTAAAAAAAAATAGAGTTAAGAAATATATATATATATTAGGACAAGCAATGTCAGAGTGCATTGTCTAAAATACACTAGAATAGAATACAGTATGTTCAAAATGAGATGAGTAAAGCAGTATATAAACATTATAGTGACTACTGTTCCATTATTAAAGTGACCAGTGTTCCATTATTAAAGTGGCCAGTGATTCCATGTCTATATATATAGGGCAGCAGCCTCTAAGGTGCTGGGTTGAGTACCTGGGTCGTAGCCAGCTAGTGATAGCTTTATAACAGTCTGATGGCCTTGAGGTAGAAGCAGTTTTTCAGTCTTTCGGTCCCAGCTTTGATGCACCTGTACTGACCTTGCCTTCTGGGTGGTAGTAAGGTGAACAGGCTGTGGCTCGGGTGGTTGTTGTCCTTGATGATCTTTTTTTGGCCTTCCTGTGACATTGGGTGCTGTACTTGTATTCCTCGTGATGTGATAGGCTTGCTGGTGGTGCTTTTGCCATACCAGGTGGTGATACAGCCTGACAGGATGGTCTCAATTGTGCATCTATAAAAGTTTGTCAGGGTTTCGGGTGACAAGCCAAATTTCTTCAGCCTCCAGACTTTAAAGAGGCACTGTTGTGCCTTCTTCAATACACTGTCTGTGTGGGTGGACCATTTCAGATTGTCAGTGATGTGTACGCTGAGTAACTTGAAGCTTTCCACCTTCTCCACTGCGGTCCCATCGATGTGGATAGGTGGGTGCTCCCTCTGCTATTACCAGAAGTCCACAATCAGCTCCTACATTTTGTTGACATTGAGGGAGAGGTTATTTTCCTAGCATCTCTACGGCCTGCCACAGGAGTCGTTAAGGCGGGATGGGACAAAGACATCACGAACGGCCAAACCCTCCCCGAACCCGGACGACGCTCGGCCAATGGTGTGTCGCCTCATGGGTGTCCCGGTCGCGGCCAGCTGCGGCACAGCCCGGGATCGAACCAGGATCTGTAGTGATACCTCAAGCCCGCTGCATCACTCGGGAGGCCAACACGTTTTTTTATTCCTGTCTACGTGATGTACTGAGAAACCAGCTGGCAGTGTGGACTGAGCCATTATTCCGTGAAACAGAGTATGTTACAGTCCTTGATGTCTCTCTGGAAGGAGATACTCGCCCTGAGCTACTCATAAACAGTAACGTTGGGGTTGTAAAACAGGGGAAGGCGGTCCACCCACTTGTCCCACACTGACCTGATTGTAGCTAGCTTGTCTCTCTGCACTGACCTGATTGAAGCTCGCTTGTCTCTCTGCACTGACCTGATTGAAGCTAGCTTGTCTCTCTGCACTGACCTGATTGTAGCTAGCTTGTCTCTCTGCACTGACCTGATAGCAGCTAGCTTGTCTCTCTGCACTGACCTGATTGAAGCTAGCTTGTCTCTCTGCACTGACCTGATAGCAGCTAGCTTGTCTCTCTGCACTGACCTGATTGAAGCTAGCTTGTCTCTCTGCACTGACCTGATTGAAGCTAGCTTGTCTCTGTACACTGACCTGATTGAAGCTAGCTTGTCTCTCTGCACTGACCTGATTACAGCTAGCGTCTCTCTGCACTGACCTGATAGCAGCTAGCTTGTCTCTCTGCACTGACCTGATAGCAGCTAGCTTGTCTCTCTGCACTGACCTGATTGAAGCTAGCTTGTCTCTCTGCACTGACCTGATAGCAGCTAGCTTCTCTCTGCACTGACCTGATAGCAGCTAGCTTGTCTCTCTGCACTGACCTGATAGCAGCTAGCTTGTCTCTCTGCACTGACCTGATAGCAGCTAGCTTGTCTCTCTGCACTGACCTGATTGAAGCTAGCTTCTCTCTGCACTGACCTGATAGCAGCTAGCTTCTCTCTGCACTGACCTGATAGCAGCTAGCTTGTCTCTCTGCACTGACCTGATAGCAGCTAGCTTGTCTCTCTGCACTGACCTGATTGAAGCTAGCTTCTCTCTGCACTGACCTGATAGCTGCTAGCTTCTCTCTGCACTGACCTGATAGCAGCTAGCTTGTCTCTCTGCACTGACCTGATTACAGCTAGCTTGTCTCTCTGCACTGACCTGATAGCAGCTAGCTTGTCTCGCTGCACTGACCTGATAGCAGCTAGCTTGTCTCTCTGCCGCCGAGCTGATCTGGTGTCTCGGTTATCGAAGAAGATAATCCTGGAAATAACGTGGAAGTTTTCCAGAGACGTTGTTGCCTCAGAAAAGTTCTCTGCCAGTTTCTGCCTCCCACAGGAATTCTCTGGATCCCCCATTGGATCTGAAAACACCAGCAAGGATAAGAACCCCAAAGTATGCATGTAAATGAGTTTGGTCCATCTCCTTCCATCTCTCTTCAAAAACACACCTTCCCTCCAAATTAGTGCAGCCAGAATGATTTCCTGGTCGGAGTCTGGGGTGAACAGTTCTACACATGAGTAACCGCCATCCTCATCGGCCCTGGTTGCATCATTATCATTGGCAGCGATGCGGGTTGGCTCATTCCTTGGTCAAGAAGACCTGGCACCTGGCTGGGTTAGAGTATGGGAACATACTAAATGTTTTGCAATATATCGAAACAATGTACCGAATTAATGTATTGTAATAACATTATGCAGGTTCCCGCAAGACATTGAGTAGTTCCACACACTATAAAGGGTAAAGAGTGCAAGAAAAGCAAGAGACAGGCAGACAGGCAGGGAGGCAGACAGGGATACAGGCAGGGATACAGGCAGGGATACAGGCAGACAGTCAGGCAGGGAGACAGGCAGGCAGACAGACAGACAGGCAGACAAACAGGCAGACAGACAGACAAACAGACAGACAGACAGACAGACAGACAGACAGACAGGCAGACAGGCAGACAGGCAAGGAGGCAGACAGACAGACAGACAGACAGACAGACAGACAGACAGACAGACAGACAGACAGACAGACAGACAGACAGACAGGCAGACAGGCAAGGAGGCAGACAGGCAGACAGGCAGACAGACAGGCAGGCAGGGAGACAGGCAGACGGTTTTACCTTAGAACGTAAACCGTCATGGTCGAAACATATATATTCAATGGTTGTAAAGATAGGGAAGAGGTCAGTCCCAAATAAAGGTCTGTCCCAAATAGAGGTCTGTCCCAAATAAAGGTCTGTCCCAAATAAAGGTCTGTCCCAAATAAAGGTCTGTCCCAAATAAAGGTCTGTCCCAAATAGAGGTCTGTCCCAAATAGAGGTCTGTCCCAAATAAAGGTCTGTCCCAAATAAAGGTCTGTCCCAAATAGAGGTCTGTCCCAAATAAAGGTCTGTCCCAAATAGAGGTCTGTCCCAAATAAAGGTCTGTCCCAAATAAAGGTCTGCCCCAAATAAAGGTCTGCCCCAAATAGAGGTCTGTCCCAAATAAAGGTCTGTCCCAAATAAAGGTCTTTCCCAAATAGAGGTCTGTCTCAAATAGAGGTCTGTCCCAAATAGAGGTCTGTCCCAAATAAACAGTTGCTCTGCATTTTTGACACAACACTTCACAAAGCAAGTCCTGCAGGCTCTAGTTTTATCTTATCTTGATTATTGTCCAGTTGTGTGGTCAAGTGCTGCAATGAAAGACCTAGTTAAGCTGCAGCTGGCCCCAGAACAGAGTGGCTATGCATGCCAGTCTCTCGTGCCTAAGAGTTAAGGAAAGACCGACTGTCACTGACTGTCAGTGCTGTCACTTCTTGTTTTTATAAGAAACGTGAATATGTTGGAAATTCCAAATGGTTTTCAAAGTCAACATCCAAACAACACTGTCACACACATTTACCCCACCAGACATGCCACCGGGGGTCTTTTCACAGTCCCCAGGTCCAGAACTATTGTAAGGAAACGTACAGTTTTACACAAAGCCATGAGTTCCTGGAACATCCATCATGTATAAACGCAAATGAACGTCCAGAACTGATTTAAAAATAATAATAATAATAATAATACCTCACGGCACAATGCCTCTCCCCCATGTGACCTACTTGTTGTGTGTATGTACTGACATGTAATGGGGAACTGATAGACGAACACAAACGAAAAGCACACACACACACACTACATGTTAATGTTTTTAAATGTATGTAAATTGTAAAGTGTTTCGTCTGTAATTTATTTTTCAATATGTGTCGGACCCCAGTAAGACTAGCTGTCGTCATTGGCATCGGCTAACGAGATCCTAATCAATCACATCACATCAAACTGCCAGATCAGGAGAAGGGAAGAAAAGGAACTAACTACCAAACCTGGAGAAGGGAACAAACTGCCAGGCCAGGGGAAGGGAAGACAAGGAACTCTCTGCCAGACCAGGAGATAGGAAAGACAAGGAACTAACTACCAAACCTGGAGAAGGAAAGACAAGGAACTAACTGACAGACCAGGAGAAGGAAAAACAAGGAACTAACTGACAGACCAGGAGAAGGAAAGAAAAGGAACTAACTGACAGACCAGGAGAAGGAAAGACAAGGAACTAACTGACAGACCAGGAGAAGGAAAGACAAGGAACTAACTGACAGACCAGGAGAAGGAAAGACAAGGAACTAACTGACAGACCAGGAGATAGGAAAGACAAGGAACTAACTGACAGACCAGGAGAAGGAAAGACAAGGAACTAACTACCAAACCTGGAGAAGGAAAGACAAGGAACTAACTGACAGACCAGGAGAAGGAAAGACAAGGAACTAACTGACAGACCAGGAGAAGGAAAGACAAGGAACTAACTGACAGACCAGGAGAAGGAAAGACAAGGAACTAACTGACAGATCAGGAGAAGGAAAGACAAGGAACTAACTGACTGACCAGGAGAAGGAAAGACAAGGAACTAACTGACAGACCAGGAGAAGGAAAGACAAGGAACTAACTGACAGACCAGGAGAAGGAAAGACAAGGAACTAACTGACTGACCAGGAGAAGGAAAGACAAGGAACTAACTGACAGATCAGGAGAAGGAAAGACAAGGAACTAACTGACTGATAAGGAAAGACAAGGAACTAACTGACAGATCAGGAGAAGGAAAGACAAGGAACTAACTGACTGATAAGGAGATAGGAAAGACAAGGAACTAACTGACAGATCAGGAGAAGGAAAGACAAGGAACTAACTGACTGATAAGGAAAGACAAGGAACTAACTGACAGATCAGGAGATAGGAAAGACAATGACCTAACTGACAGACCAGGAGAAGGAAAGACAAGGAACTAACTGACAGACCAGGAGAAGGAAAGACAAGGAACTAACTGACAGACCAGGAGAAGGAAAGACAAGGAACTAACTGACAGACCAGGAGAAGGAAAGACAAGGAACTAACTGACTGATAAGGAAAGACAAGGAACTAACTGACAGATCAGGAGATAGGAAAGACAATGAACTAACTGACAGATCAGGAGAAGGAAAGACAAGGAACTAACTGACAGACCAGGAGAAGGAAAGACAAGGAACTAACTGACAGATCAGGAGATAGAAAAGACAATGAACTAACTGACAGACCAGGAGAAGGAAAGACAAGGAACTAACTGACAGATAAGGAGATAGGAAGGTTAAGATTCCTAGTGGAAGCAGTAATCGCGTTACACACACCTACGCACACACACACACACGCGCACACACACACACACACACACACACACACACACACACACACACACACACACACACACACACACACACACACACACACACACACACACACACACACACACACACACACACACACACACACACACACACACACACACACACACACATTGTGCCATACTGAGATACACAGATAACACCAAAAACTCTCCCTGCCAAGAAGCAATCAGTCAGAAGAATGTCTCTATGATTTGTTATGAGCAGGTGTTCGAGTCCAAATTGGAAAGGCAATGTTTTATCAAGACACTGTAGATTTATGGAAACATAAGAAACCAATAAAACTGTTGATAGCACCAGCCCAGGGGATGTCTGTCATATCAGCGGTGCTACATTGCCTCAGCTCTTGGTGTCTGTCTGTCACGCCCTGGCCATAGAGAGGCTTTTATTCTCTATTTTGGTTTCGGCCAGGGTGTGACTAGGGTGGGCATTCTAGTCTAGTCTTTATTTCTATGTTTTCTATTTCTTTGTGTTTTTTGGCCTGGTGTGGTTCTCAATCAGTGGCAGCTGTCTATCGTTGTTGTCTGATTGAGAATCATACTTAGGCAGCTTTTTCCCCCACCTGGGTTTGTGGGTAGTTGTTTTGTGTTTTGTTGTTTCTGCACCAGACAGAACTGTTTCGTTTTGTTCCACTTCGTTGTTTTGTTTCAGTGTTTCAGTTTGAATAAATAATCACGAACACGAACCACGCGGCGCTTTGGTCCTCTTCTTCAGACGAGCGTTACAGTGTCTACACCCTCATATCTCAGATATCAATTTAATTTCATTGTTTTCTCATAGAAAGTGCTGTTCCTCACCTGTCGGGAAACAGTGTAACAGCACCACTGTAAGAGAGGACACAATAGACTACTCTTCAGTTGTCCAGTGGTTGGTAGTGAGATATAGAGAGAGTGTGTGTGTTCAATTTCAGCATTGTTTTAAATTAGATGACACTGGGCACTATTAGGGATTCAGTTCCTCTCTGTCCCTTACAATGCCCCCCCACACCCAAATCCCTAACACACACACACACACACACATACACAACACCCCCCCCACCCAAATCCCTAACACAGACACACACACACACACACACATACACAAGCTCCCCCACCCACACCCAAGTCCCTAACACACACACACACACCCCCCCCCCCATGGAGACATGACTAATCTTAGCACCACTGATACCTTGCAGCTCAAAGAGCATCTGGACTTTCTCTCAGTTGCTGTGATGTAAACACCTTGGTCACCAGGATTTACCAGAGGAGCACCTGGTATTTCAAAGTGGCCTCTAGGCCCTGACCATTTTTTTTTTCTCTCCACTGGTCTCATGTTTAGTCTAGCACCCTCAGGACTACTCAGGGCTTGGATAGCCTCAGGACTAATCAGGGCTTGGATAGCCTCAGGACTACTCAGGGCTTGGATAGCCTCAGGACTACTCAGGGCTTGGATAGCCTCAGGACTAATCAGGGCTTGGATAGCCTCAGGACTAATCAGGGCTTGGATAGCCTCAGGACTAATCAGGGCTTGGATAGCCTCAGGACTAATCAGGGCTTGGATAGCCTCAGGACTAATCAGGGCTTGGATAGCCTCAGGACTAATCAGGGCTTGGACAGCCTCATTACTAATCAGGGCTTGGATAGCCTCATTAATAATCAGGGCTTGGATAGCCTCAGGACTAATCAGGGCTTAGATAGCCTCAGGACTAATCAGGGCTTGGATAGCCTCATTACTAATCAGGGCTTGGATAGCCTCATTACTAATCAGGGCTTAGATAGCCTCAGGACTAATCAGGGCTTGGATAGCCTCATTACTAATCAGGGCTTGGATAGCCTCATTAATAATCAGGGCTTGGATAGCCTCATTACTAATCAGGGCTTGGATAGCCTCATTACTAATCAGGGCTTGGATAGCCTCATTACTAATCAGGGCTTGGATAGCCTCATTACTAATCAGGGCTTGGATAGCCTCATTACTAATCAGGGCTTGGATAGCCTCAGGACTACTCAGGGCTTGGATAGCCTGAGGACTAATCAGGGCTTGGATAGCCTCAGGACTATTCAGGGCTTGGATAGCCTCATTACTAATCAGGGCTTGGATAGCCTCAGGACTACTCAGGGCTTGGATAGCCTCAGGACTAATCAGGGATTGGATAGCCTCAGGACTACTCAGGGCTTGGATAGCCTCATTACTAATCAGGGCTTGGATAGCCTCAGGACTAATCAGGGCTTGGATAGCCTCAGGACTACTCAGGGCTTGGATAGCCTCATTACTAATCAGGGCTTGGATAGCCTCAGGACTAATCAGGGCTTGGATAGCCTCAGGACTACTCAGGGCTTGGATAGCCTCATTACTAATCAGGGCTTGGATAGCCTCAGGACTACTCAGGGCTTGGATAGCCGCAGGACTAATCAGGGCTTGGATAGACTCAGGACTAATCAGGGCTTGGATAGCCTCAGGACTAATCAGGGCTTGGATAGCCTCAGGACTACTCAGGGCTTGGATAGCCTCATTACTAATCAGGGCTTGGATAGCCTCAGGACTAATCAGGGCTTGGATAGCCTCAGGACTACTCAGGGCTTGGATAGCCTCATTACTAATCAGGGCTTGGATAGCCTCAGGACTACTCAGTGCTTGGATAGCCTCAGGACTAATCAGGGCTTGGATAGCCTCAGGACTACTCAGGGCTTGGATAGCCTCATTACTAATCAGGGCTTGGATAGCCTCAGGACTACTCAGGGCTTGGATAGCCTCATTACTAATCAGGGCTTGGATAGACTCAGGACTAATCAGGTCTTGGATAGCCTCAGGACTACTCAGGGCTTGGATAGCCTCATTACTAATCAGGGCTTGGATAGACTCAGGACTAATCAGGGCTTGGATAGACTCAGGACTACTCAGGGCTTGGATAGCCTCAGGACTACTCAGGGCTTGGATAGCCTCATTACTAATCAGGGCTTGGATAGCCTCAGGACTAATCAGAGCTTGGATAACCTGCAGTTGTGGTGTGCGTCAAGTGTGTGTCATTGAACGTGCCACATTGTCATTGTTGGTTTTCCACACACACACATTTGAGGTGGCTATTGTGATGGTTTTGTTTGCCAGTATCATCCTTGTAATTCACTCAACATCACTCCTCAGTTATTTTTAAGACTTTTTATGTCAGCTCTTTTTACTTGTTTTTTTTAGCGTTTAGAGCGTTGGGCCAGTAACTGAAAGGGCGCTTGTTCAAATCCCCGAGCCGACAAGGTGAAAAATCTGTCTCCCTTGAGCATTACACTAAACCCTAATTGTTCCAGGGTTGCTGTTGATAATGGCTGATCCCTGGCCGTGAGCCCACTCTCCGAGGGTGTATGAGGGGGTGTTGAGATATGCAAAAAACACATTTCCAAAAATAACACAAATATAAGAACCTACCAAATGATATTTTTTATGCTCTGTTGATGCATACCAGTTTAAGCCTTACCCAGGGATTGCATCAGGTTATGCTAAGATAAGAAAGATACATTTCAAAAGTATTAATTAATCCCAGATGGGAAATTGGTTTGTCAATCATTGCAGCATGTAAACAGTCTGAAGCAAAGCCAGAACACGTGTTGCTATATATTTGTTCCTACCAAATTAACTATGAATAACAAAAACGTTCAGCTCATTATTTAGTATTTATTCATGAAAGATTCCCATTAGCTGTTTCTGAAGCAGCAGCTACTCTTCCTGGTGTCCACACAGAACACAGAACACAGAACATGAAACAGAACACAGAACACAGAACATGAAACAGAACTACAATAGGCATGAACAGCTCGTGAACAGAACTGCATAAATTGCACATGCTTCCGTACCTTTACGCCTTCATAATCATGTGGTTCACAAACAACTTACTGAATACAAAAGACAACACACACACAAAAACTGACAATGGAAATGCAATAACACGGAGTCGCGTGGATGCAGCGACTTTGTTTTGTTCATTTCTCCTGACGTGAATAAAGGTACCTTGTTTCTATAGTTACCGCCTGTAATGGCTGTCCTGGGGTAAAGTATATGCTTTTTGTAGTTACCACACATAATGGGTTTCATTGGGTAACATGGAATCTCTTTAACTGGTAGGCCTTTTAATACAGTCACCACCCATTAGTTACCACCTACCTATGTGATGACATTACTTCCAAATCCAACAGACATCTACAATATATTTGGTGTCTTAATGTATCTTAATTAAGTTGAATAAATCAATAATTGAATCAAATATACAAGATCGAAGATATATAAATGTATATATTTTTTTCAAAGAGACAATATCTCCTCTTCTCACGACTCCCCCCGAAGTTGGCTCCTCTTCCTGTTCGGGCGGCTCTCGGCGGTCGTCGTCACCGGTCTACTAGCTCCCACCGAAGGTGGCTCCTCTTCCTGTTCGGGCGGCTCTCGGCGGTCGTCGTCGTCACCGGTCTACTCGCTGCCACAGAAGGTGGCTCCTCTTCCTGTTCGGGTGGCTCTCGGCGGTCGTCGTCACCGGTCTACTCGCTGCCACCGAAAGTGGCTCCTCTTCCTGTTCGGGTGGCTCTCGGCGGTTGTCGTCACCGGTCTACTCGCTGCCACCGAAAGTGGCTCCTCTTCCTGTTCGGGTGGCTCTCGGCGGTCGTCGTCACCGGTCTACTAGATGTCACCGATCCCCTTTTCCTTTTCTGTTTGTTATGTCTTATTGGTTGCACCTGTTTCTTGTTTTAGTTTTGATTGTGTTCTCTGTCTGTTTGTGCCCTGTTTTGGGTTGGACACTTTTTTGATATTCGCCTGTTGTTTTGGGCGTGTGTTTTGGATGCCGCGATAAAGTCCGGTTTTTCCCCCATTATCCTCGGCTCTCTGCGCTCGACTCCGCACCGACCCCTCCAGGCTGTGTGACACCTTTCGGTCTCTTCAGTGAATCTCCCCAATGATTCTTCCTAAATAACGACTTATCATCATCCACAGATGATTTGTATTTTGTTTATTTTGGGCCTGACTCACTGTCATGGTGTCATCTTATAAGAGAGGGAGGGAGTCATCACGGTGTATTCTTCAATGTTGACAATGCCAGGCTAACATTGGCTTTCTCTCAGCAGTGTGCTGAGAGATCTGAATTAACCATCCTACCTAGACCACCCAGATCTGAATTAACCATCCTACCTAGACCACCCAGATCTGAATTAACCATCCTACCAAGACCACCCAGACCTGGATGGGCCATCCTACCTAGACCACCCAGACCTGAATTAACCATCCTACCTAGACCACCCAGATCTGAATTAACCATCCTACCTAGACCACCCAGATCTGAATTAACCATCCTACCTAGACCACCCAGACCTGGATGGGCCATCCTACCTAGACCACCCAGACCTGAATTAACCATCCTTCCTAGACCACCCAGATCTGATTTAACAATCCTACCTAGACCACCCAGACCTGAATTAACCATCCTACCTAGACCACCCAGACCTGAATTAACCATCCTACCTAGACCACCCAGATCTGAATTAACCATCCTACCTAGACCACCCAGACCTCTGAATTAACCATCCTACCTAGACCACACAGATCTGAAATAACCATCCTACCTAGACCACACAGACCTGAATTAGCCATCCTACCTAGACCACCCAGACATGAATTAACTATCCTACCTAGACCACACAGATCTGAAATAACCATCCTACCTAGACCACACAGATCTGAAATAACCATCCTACCTAGACCAACCAGATCTGAAATAACCATCCTACCTAGACCACTCAGATCTGAAATAACCATCCTACCTAGACCAACCAGATCTGAAATAACCATCCTACCTAGACCACACAGATCTGAAATAACCATCCTACCTAGACTGAAATAACCATCCTACAGACCAGATCTGAAATAACCATCCTAACCCATCCTACCTAGACCAACCAGATCTGAAATAACCATCCTACCTAGACCAACCAGATCTGAAATAACCATCCTACCTAGACCAACCAGATCTGAAATAACCATCCTACCTAGACCAACCAGATCTGAAATAACCATCCTACCTAGACCACACAGATCTGAAATAACCATCCTACCTAGACCAACCAGATCTGAAATAACCATCCTACCTAGACCACACAGATCTGAAATAACCATCCTACCTAGACCAACCAGATCTGAAATAACCATCCTACCTAGACCAACCAGAATGCCAATGGTGGAGGTGTTGCCGTTTATGTTCAGAGTCATGTTCCTGTAAATCTTAGAGAGGATTTCATGTCAAATGCTGTTGGAAGTAATATGGCTACAGGTTCACCTGCCTCACCTAAAGTCCATTGTTGTGGGAAGCTGCTATAGGCCACCATGTGCTAACGGTCAGTATCTGGATAACATGTGTGAAATGATTGATGATGTGTGTGATGTCATCAGAGAGATCTACTTTCTGGGTGACTTTCTGGGTGACCTAAATATTGACTGGTTTCCATCAAGCTGTCCATTCAAGAAGACACTTCAAAGTGTAACCAGTGCCTGCATCCTCGTTCAGGTTATCAGACAACCTACCAGCATTTTTTACAATCAGCACAGGAATGAAATCATCCAGTTGAATTGATCACATCTTTACTAATGCTGCAGCAATCTGCTCTAAAGCAGTATCCATATCAATAGAATGTATTGATCATAATATAGTAGCCATATTTAGTCAAAATCAAAGTTCCAAAGCCTGGGCCTAATATTGTGGATAAGAGGTCATACAATACATATTGCAGTGATTCCTAAGTTGATGATGCAAAGAATATTTGCTGGTCTGTGGTGTGTAATGAGGAGCAACCAGACGCTGCTGGTCTGTGGTGTGTAATGAGGAGCAACCAGACGCTGCTGGTCTGTGGTGTGTAATGAGGAGCAACCAGACGCTGCTGGTCTGTGGTGTGTAATGAGGAGCAACCAGACGCTGTTGGTCTGTGGTGTGTAATGAGGAGCAACCAGACGCTGCTGGTCTGTGGTGTGTAATGAGGAGCAACCAGACGCTGCACTTGACACATTTATGAAATTGCTTAATCCAGTCACTAATAAGCACCCATTAAGAAAATTACTGTAAAAAATGGTTAAATCCCCGTGGATTGATGAGGAATTGAAAAATGTTATGGTAGAGAGGAATGAGGCAAAAGAAATGGCAAATAAGTCTAGCTGCACAGCCAATTAGCAAACGTACTGTAAATTGAGAAATCATATGACTAAACTAAACAAAAAGAAGAATAAAGTACACTATGAAATAAAGATAAATTATATAAATAATGATAGTAAAAAGCTTTGGAGAACCTTAAATTACATTTTGGGCAAAAAGGCAAACTCAGCTCCATCACTCATTGAATCAGATGGCTCATTCATCACAAAAACCACTGGTATTGCCATCTACTTTAATACTGTTTTCATTGGCAAGATTAGCAAATTTAGGCATTACATGCCAACAACAAATTCAGGACCTTACCCACCATGCATAACTGACCAAATTATGAAAGACAAGCAATTGTAATTTTAAATTATGTAAAGTTATTGTGGAAGTGGTGAAAAAATGATTGTTGTCTATCAACAACGACAAGCCACCGGGGTCTGACAACTTGGATTGAAAATGACTAAGGATAATATCAGACGATATTGCCACTCTTATTTGCCAAATCTTCAATGTAAGCCTACTAGAAAGCGTAGCGGGCACTTTAGGCCTGGAGGGAAGTTAAAGTTCCACTACCCAAGAATAGTAAAGCACTTTTTACTGGCTCACACAGTCGACCTGTTAACAGTAAACTTTTTTGGAGAAAAAAAAACAATTTGACCTGATACAATGCTATTTGACAGTAAAAAAATGAACAATAGATGTTCAGCTTGCTTATTGGAAAGGGCATTCAATATGAATGGCATTTACAAAAATGACTGATGATTGGCTGAGAGAAATTGATAATAAAAACAATGTGGGAGTTGTTTTGTTACAATTCAGTGCAGCTTTTGACATTATCGATCATAATTTGCTGCTGAAAAAAATGTATGTTTTATGACTTAACATCCCATGCTATGTTTTTTGATTTAATTCATGTTTTTTTTATTTTTTATACTTAGTCAGTTGTGCAACTGAATGCATTCAACTGAAATGTGTTTTCCACATTTAACCCAGCCCCTCTGAATAAGAGAAGTGCTTACCTGTCTAACAGAACACAGAGGGGGTTCTTTAATAGAAGCCTCTCCAACATATTCCAGGTAGAGGCAGGCATTCCCCAGGGCAGCTGTCTAGGCCCCTTAGTGTTTTTCAATCTTTACTAATGACCTGCCTCTAGCTCTCAGTAAAACCTGTATGTCTATGTATGCTGATGACTCACCACTATACACATCAGCTACCACCGCAAGTGAAATCACTGAAACAATTAACAAAGAGCTTCAGTCGGTTTCAGAATTGGTGGCAAGAAATAAGTTAGTCCTAAATATATTTAAAAAAACTAAAAGCATTGTATTTGGGACAAATCGTTCACTAAACCCTAAAACTCAACTTAATCTTGTCATGAATAATATGGAAATTGAGCAAGTTGAGGAGACTAAACTGCTTGGAGTAACCCCGGATTGTAAATTGTCATGGTTTAAACATATTGGTGCAACAGCAGCTTAGATGGGGAGAAGTCTGTCCATGATAAAGTGCTGCTCCGCCTTCTTAACAACACTGTCAACAAGGCAGGTCCTACAGGCTCTGGTTTAGTCACACCTGCACTACTGTCCAGGTGTGTGGTCAGGTGCAGCAAAGAAGGACTTAGATCATTTTTTAAGGGGCTCTCGAGTAGCACAGCGGTCTATGGCACTGCATCTCAGTGACTAAACCCTGGTGACCAGACCCTGGTTCAATTCCAGGCTGTATTGCAACCGGCTGTGATGTCAAGTCCCATAGGGTGGCGCACAATTTGCCCAGCATCTTTAGGGTTGGGCCAGGGTAGGCCGTCATTTTAAATAAAAATGTGTTCTTAACTGACTTGCCTAGTTAAAATAATAAATAAACAATTTTCCTATCACTACTTGTATTTGTGAGACGTATTGGCATGTTGAAAGCACCAAGCTGTCTGTTTCAACTACTAGCACAGAGCTCAGACACCCATACATACCCCACAAGACATTCCACGAGAGGTCTTGTCACAGTCCCCAAATCCAGAACAGACTATGGGATGGTGACATTACAACATAGAGACATGACTACATGGAACTCTATTCCACATCAAGTAACTGATGCCTGAGGGCACACACTTAATGGCTTGTGAAATGTAATGTTTTTTATTGTACAGTATATAACTACCTTAATGTTGCTGGACCCCAGGAAGAGTAGTTGCTGCCTTGGCAGGAACTAATGTGGATCCATAATAAACCCCAGGAAGAGTAGCTGCTGCCTTGGCAGGAACTAATGGAGATCCATAATAAACCCCAGGAAGAGTACCCGATGCCTCGGCAGGAACTAATGGAGATCCATAATAAACCCCAGGAAGAGTACCCGATGCCTCGGCAGGAACTAATTAGGATCCATAATAAACCCCAGGAAGAGTACCCGATGCCTCGGCAGGAACTAATTAGGATCCATAATAAATACACATACAAAGACAGGGGACTGAGACACCTTGAGAAAAGTACAGCTCTATAATGCAATGCTATGCCTTTGTAGTGACTCCCCAGCAGCTGGACCCACTATGGAACAAAAAAACAACTCAAAAGATGAGCGTGAGAAGCACTCGACCAGAACAGACTCCAAAACTGCAAGTAGCTGAGTACAGAAATGCTGATAATGTTAGTCTGTATTTTTACTGTTTTGTATTGTTCCCCTGCACTATATATCTACTATCTATCTTGGTTCTGCTTGTTTTGAACATAAATGTGTTCTGTGTGAACGTGTTCCGTGTGAACGTGTTCCGTGTGAATGTGTTCCGTGTGAACGTGTTCCGTGTGAACGTGTGAATGTGTTCTGTGTGAATATGTTCCGTGTTCCGTGTGAATGTGTTCTGTGTGAATATGTTCCGTGTTCCGTGTTCCGTGTGAATGTGTTCTGTGTGAATATGTTCCGTGTTCCGTGTGAATGTGTTCTGTGTGAATATGTTCCGTGTTCCGTGTTCCGTGTGAACGTGTTCCGTGTGAACGTGGTCCGTGTGAACGTGTTCCGTGTGAACGTGTTCCGTGTGAACGTGTGAATGTGTTCTGTGTGAATATGTTCCGTGTTCCGTGTGAATGTGTTCTGTGTGAATATGTTCCGTGTTCCGTGTTCCGTGTGAATGTGTTCCGTGTGAACGTGTTCTTGTTTCCCGAGGGTGCTGACTACAAAGCCTGGCAAGGCACCGCACTGAGTTACCAAGGTCACACCTCCCTCTCTCCCTCCCTCCCTCCTCTACCAACCCATCTCTCTCTCTCTCTCTGTGTCTCCTCTCGCCCATTTTTCTCTTGTTCTTTTCATCAAAAAACCTAGACCAAATTGGAACCTTGGCTGCTTCCTCCCCAGCGCTAGGGGCAAAGGTGGTCTAGATTAAAAGACTTCTGCAAATTGAATTCTACACTCGATGAAACAAACAGATTCGTCGGTGCGCGGGTGTCTATTCGCCTGAGACGAGATGGCCAGCTCCAGGCGAGGTACTGTCCCACCTCCGAACGATGTAATTATGCAAACTAATTAATGAACTGTTATTTGCAAAATATGTCACGGAGTTCGAGGTAGGGCGATACAAACCCCCCAGTCCAAAATAGGTTGAAACAGCGAACCAATAGAAGCTTGTTTTTAAGCAGGTCAAGTCCACAGCCATTTTCAAAGCTGGGAGTTAGTTTAGTATATTTCCTGCTATAAATGAATATCTGCCGGCGTTACTTACTTGAGTGAGATTTTGGATTTGAAGTGTTTCGAGATGTCTATTGAAGAAGAAGGGTCCTTCTGTAGCTCAGTTGGTAGAGCATGGCGCTTGTAACGCCAGGGTAGTGGGTTCGATTCCCGGGACCACCCATACGTAGAATGTATGCACACATGACTGTAAGTCGCTTTGGATAAAAGCGTCTGCTAAATGGCATATTATTTATATTATTAAGATGCTACATGAGAATCTGCTTTTAGGTTAGTTGTGCTTGTCATCCACATCAAATGATAAATTAAAGCTATTGCAGTTACCAAATAGGTTTAGCAAATACAGTTATCACACACTCTCCATTTCTACAGCTGTATATTTCCTATTTCGGAGACATGCCTTTCTCAACCGCCGTGAAAGATCTCACCAAGTCATTTATTACCACTAAGCCATTGCCTTAACCACTGGGCAACACTGCTATGAGGTACGATGTAAGCTTTGTGCTCCCAATGCCTATGACAGCATCAGTATTGGCTGGTGGGTGGTGGCAGATCGGTTGGGTGCCCACAGATAAAGGGGTAAAGGGGGAGACCTAGTCAGTTGTCCAACTGAATGCATTCAACTGAAATGTGTTTTCCGCATTTAACCAAACCCCTTTGAATCAGAGAGGTGCGGGGGGCTGCCATAATCCACATCCACGTCTTCGGCGCCCAGGGAACAGTGGGTATACCTCCGCTCCCTGGGTATGGTTCATGATGGGAACACCCAAGGGTCCCATGCTGTGGTCAGACATTCTCACATGTCTCCCGTCACTAGAGTAGACAAAAGTCTGGACAGGCAGGAATTTCACACCCTATTTGACAATACGGCTTCTGTCAGCTTCTCTTAAAGAGCCCATTAACAGGCTCCCTGATGCTCACTCTATCTCTTCATTTCTTAGTTTCCTGAATGAATGCATGGATGGAGGGGTGGATGGATGGATGGATGGATGGATGGATGGATGGATGGATGGATGGAGAGGTGGATGGTTGGAGGGGTGGATGGTTGGAGGGGTGGTGGTTGGAAGAGTAGATGAGTAGAGGAGTGGATGGATGGAGGGGTGGATGAATGGAAGAGTAGATGAGTGGAGGGGTGGATGAGTGGAGGGGGGATGAGTGGAGGGGTGGATGGATGGAAGAGTAGATGAGTGGAGGGGTGGATGAGTGGAGGGGTGGATGGATGGAGGGGTGGATGAGTGGAGGGGTGGATGGATATAGAGGTAGAAAAGTGGACTGCAATGTATGGTCAGAGTGTGGTTGTGTCTGAAAGTGTTGTCTTGGTTCAGTGTTTGAGGGGGTTTCAGTAACAGCCCACTGGGCAAAAACTGGTTGAATCAATGTTGTTTCTAATTCAGTCCATGTGATGAAGTTCAACATGAAAAATGGTCTTTTCTTATTGTCTTTAAAAAAATATTTTAATCTAGATCCAATGAAATGGTGAATTTTTTGGCTGTTGATTTCACGTTGAATTCACATTAGTTGACAATTCAACCAAACACTAGACATTGAAATGACATCTTCACTGAGTGGGAGGCATGATTTTTCGGTGTTGAAAATGTAGTGAAAATGGTCCTTCTGGATGAGGTCAACTCTGTAGGCTGTTTGAATACAGCCAACAGGAGTCTGACTGAATGTTGTGGAAAACATTCTGACTTTGTTTACTGGATGCTTGTTAAAACTTCAGTGAAAGTGCAGGGCGCCAAATTCAAAACAACAGAAATCTCATAATTACAATTCCTCAAACATACATGTATTTTATACCGTTTTAAAGGTAATCTTGTTGTTAATCCCACCACAGTGTCCGATTTCAAATAGACTTTACAGGGAAAGCACCACAAACGATTATGTTAGGTCAGAGCCAAGCCACAGAAAAACACAGCCATTTTTCCAGCCAAAGAGAGGAGTCACAAAAAGCACAAATAGAGATAAAATTAATCACTGACCTTTGATGATCTTCATCAGATGATACTCATAGGACTTCATGTTACACAATACATGTATTTTGTTGTTTGATAAAGTTCATATTTATATAAAAAAAATCGTAGTATACATTGGCTCGTTATGTTCACTAGTTCCAAAAACATCCTGTGTTATTGCAGAGAGCCACATCATTTTACAGAAATACTCATTATAAATGTAGATGAAAATACAATTGTTAGACATGGAAATATAGATGTACCTCTCCTTAATGCAACCACTGTGTCAGATTTCAAAAAGACTTTACGGGAAAAGCAAACCATGCAATAATCTGAGACGGCACTCAGAAAAAATAAAATTATCCGCCATGTTGGAGTCAACAGAAATCAGAAATAACATTATAAATATTCCCTTACCTTTGATGATCTTCATCAGAATGCACTCCCATGAATCCTAGTTCCACAATAAATGTTTGATTTGTTCGATAATGTCCATTATTTATGTCCAAGTAGCTACTTTTGTTAGAGCTTTTAGTACACAAATCCAAATGCTCATGCAGGTCCAGCCGAACGTCGGACGGAAACTTTAAAAAGTTATATTACAGGTCGAAGAAACTTGTCAAACTAAGTATAGAATCAATCTAGGATGTTGTTATCATAAATCTTCAATAACGTTCCAACTGTATTCAATAGGGGCTGGGTTGAAAATCGACCAACCTCAGATTTCCCACTTCCTGTTTGGATTTCTTCTCAGGTTTTTGCCTGCCATATGAGTTCTGTTATACTCACAGACATCATTCAAACGGTTTTAGAAACTTCAGAGTGTTTTCTATCCAATACTAATAATAATATGCATATATTAGTAACTGGGACTGAGGATCAGGCCATTTACTTTGGGCATCTCTGGGCACCTTTCACCCAAGCTACTCAATACTGCCCCTGCAGCCATAAGACGTTTTAAGTAGGAAATATTCTGACACTTTGTTTACTAGATGCTTGTTTAAGTAGAAAACATTCGGACACTTTGTTTACTAGATGCTTGTTTAAGTAGAAAACATTCGGACACTTTGTTTACTAGATGCTTGTTTAAGTAGAAAACATTCAGACACTTTGTTTACTTTGTTTACACTAGATGATGCTTGTTTAAGTAGAAAACATTCTGACACTTTGCATTACTAGATGCTTGTTTACTTTGACACTTTGTTTACTAGATGCTTGTTTAAGTAGAAAACATTCTGACACTTTGTTTACTAGATGCTTGTTTAAGTAGAAAACATTCTGACACTTTGCATTACTAGATGCTTGTTTAAGTAGAAAACATTCTGACACTTTGTTTACTAGATGCTTGTTTAAGTAGAAAACATTCTGACACTTTGCATTACTAGATGCTTGTTTAAGTAGAAAACATTCTGACACTTTGTTTACTAGATGCTTGTTTAAGTAGAAAACATTCTGACACTTTGCATTACTAGATGCTTGTTTAAGTAGAAAACATTCTGACACTTTGTTTACTAGACGCTTGTTTAAGTAGAAAACATTTCTAACATCGACCTTTGAACTCCAGTTTATGACTCACAGTTGTCATGTCGACAGATGTCTATTTCCTCGTAGTCGTAAACCACTGACGTGTTGTTTGTTGCTGTTTTTCTGAATCCCGAGGACCATTCCAAAAACACAAGCAGGAGATATCATCAAACATGGACACAAGCAGGAGATATCATCAAACATGGACACAAGCAGGAGATATCATCAAAAATGGACACAAGCAGGAGATATCATCAAACATGGACACAAGCAGGAGATATCATCAAACATGGACACAAGCAGGAGATATCATCAAAAATGGACACAAGCAGGAGATATCATCAACAATGGACACAAGCAGGAGATATCATCAAACATGGACACAAGATATCATCAAAAATGGACACAAGAGAGATATCATCAAAAATGGACACAAGCAGGAGATATCATCAACAATGGACACAAGCAGGAGATATCATCAACAATGGACACAAGCAGGAGATATCATCAACAATGGACACAAGCAGGAGATATCATCAACAATGGACACAAGCAGGAGATATCATCAAACATGGACACAAGCAGGAGATATCATCAAAAATGGACACAAGCAGGAGATATCATCAACAATGGACACAAGCAGGAGATATCATCAAACAATGGACACAAGCAGGAGATATCATCAAAAATGGACACAAGCAGGAGATATCATCAACAATGGACACAAGCAGGAGATATCATCAAAAATGGACACAAGCAGGAGATATCATCAAAAATGGACACAAGCAGGAGATATCATCAAAAATGGACACAAGCAGGAGATATCATCAAACATGGACACAAGCAGGAGATATCATCAAAAATGGACACAAGCAGGAGATATCATCAAAAAAGGCCATCTTTCCTGTTTATCTTTAACATAATTATTTTCTATTCCCACTTCCCAATGCTATCTGCCATCCTTAGGTGGAGCCACTTGGATCTCCACTTAAGTCCATGTTCATTTAGTTGATCAGGGCTCTCCAACTCTGATCCTGGAGAGATACCATCCTGTAGGTTTAAACTCCAACTCTGATCCTGGAGAGATACCATCCTGTAGGTTTTAACTCCAACTCTGATCCTGGAGAGATACCATCCTGTAGGTTTTAACTCCAACTCTGATCCTGGAGAGATACCATCCTGTAGGTTTTAACTCCAACTCTGATCCTGGAGAGATACCATCCTGTAGGTTTTAACTCCAACTCTGATCCTGGAGAGATACCATCCTGTTGGTTTTAACTCCAACTCTGATCCTGGAGAGATACCCTCCTGTTGGTTTTAACTCCAACTCTAATCCTGGAGAGATACCATCCTGTAGGTTTTAACTCCAACTCTGATCCTGGAGAGATACCATCCTGTAGGTTTTAACTCCAACTCTGATCCTGGAGAGATACCATCCTGTAGGTTTTAACTCCAACTCTGATCCTGGAGAGATACCCTCCTGTTGGTTTTCACCTCAACTCGAAACTGAGAGTAAATAGAGCCAAATATATTGATACAAGTCACCTTGTCCGATAGAGATTTACATGGTTATCAACATGTCACACCAGGGTAAGCCTACACAAAACACAGCCCTTGTTTTAAGTGTTTCTAAAATGTCTTATGGGAAAAAAATGAATGATGGAAAAAACGTTTGGAACCATTTCCCTGTTTGACCGCTAGGTTTCATTGGTATTATGACACCTCCACCATGGGGCTCTAAGAGAGGCAGCGTAGCCCAGTGGTTAGAGCGTTGGTCGAGTAACTGAAACAGTTGCCAGATTGAATCCCCGAGCTGACTAGGTACAAATCTGTCGTTCTGCCCCTGAACAAGGCAGTTAACTCCACTGTTCCTAGACCGTCATTGAAAATAAGAATTTGTTCTTAACTGACTTGCCTAGTTAAATAAAGGTACAGTATGGCTCCACCATGTTCCAACTTGGGTATTAAGAGATGTCTTGCATCACACTGTATATCAGAAAGGGGGGGAAAGCTCTTCCCTGACAACTATTTAGCCTTCAGAGCTCTCAAGTGGACAACGTGTGTGTTTAAAACACCCAGTGAGAGGGAGATTAAAGAGGATCTAGATCTGCTTATTTTATATTTCACCTAGCAATCTGTGGTATGCACAATGCTAGGTAGACCGTATGCAACCCTGGGCCTGTCCTTGGTTCTGTAACTAGGGCTGTTATATTTTCCTAAAATAAATCTTACAGTATTGAGGTATGATTATCTAGTCTATGACCAGCACAACATTCTACGAAAACAGTCCCTCCCTACGCCAAGCAGTGGAGCCGATGACGTTCATACACACTGACTGACTCATCCCATTAGTTGTACTGTTCAGCTATAATATCTCTTCCTGCTGTTCTTGGAGAGGCCTTTCAAAGTAAGCTTTTATTGACTAAATAACTGTTTCCCACAGACTCACAAATGGGATACATCATCCACACCTGTGATGCCTTTTCATGATGCCCTCCAGAAGCCTTTGTTATTGAAAATACACAACACATACACATTCTTCTGGATAACATGTTGCATAGTTGCGTGACCTAAAACCACATCGCCACGGAAATGGAATGTCTCACTTTTCACCTGACTGTTTTTTATAATAATTAAAAAAAAATTCAAATGAAAGACCACGTGTAACAATGAGTACAGGAAGAGGAAGGAACACCATTGAGACACACGTATAACAATGAGTACAGGAAGAGGAAGGAACACCGTTGAGACACACGCATAACAATGAGTACAGGAAGAGGAAGGAACACCGTTGAGACACGCATAACAATGAGTACAGGAAGAGGAAGGAACACCGTTGAGACACGCATAACAATGAGTACAGGAAGAGGAAGGAACACCGTTGAGACACACGCATAACAATGAGTACAGGAAGAGGAAGGAACAGGAAGATAACAATGGAAGGAAGAGGAAGGAACACCGTTGAGACACACGCATAACAATGAGTACAGGAAGAGGAAGGAACACCGTTGAGACACACGCATAACAATGAGTACAGGAAGAGGAAGGAACACCGTTGAGACACACGCATAACAATGAGTACAGGAAGAGGAAGGAACACCGTTGAGACACACGCATAACAATGAGTACAGGAAGAGGAAGGAACACCGTTGAGACACACGCATAACAATGAGTACAGGAAGAGGAAGGAACACCGTTGAGACACACGCATAACAATGAGTACAGGAAGAGGAAGGAACACCGTTGACACACACGCATAACAATGAACAGGAAGAGGAAGGAACACCGTTGAGACACACGCATAACAATGAGTACAGGAAGAGGAAGGAACACCGTTGTTGAGTACAGGAAGAGGAAGGAACACCGTTGAGACACACGCATAACAATGAGTACAGGAAGAGGAAGGAACACCGTTGAGACACACGCATAACAATGAGTACAGGAAGAGGAAGGAACACCGTTGAGACACACGCATAACAATGAGTACAGGAAGAGGAAGGAACACCGTTGAAGACACACGCATAACAATGAGTACAGGAAGAGGAAGGAACAACAATGAGTACAGGAAGAGGAAGGAACACCGTAACAATGAGTACAGGAAGAGGAAGGAACAAGTCGCAGCACGCATAACAATGAGTACAGGAAGAGGAAGGAACACCGTTGAGACACACGCATAACAATGAGTACAGGAAGAGGAAGGAACACCGTTGAGACACACGCAATGAACAGGAAGAGGAAGGAACACCGTTGACACACGTACAATGAGTAAGGAAGAGGAAGGAACACCGTTGAGACACACGCATAACAATGAGTACAGGAAGAGGAAGGAACACCGTTGAGACACACGCATAACAATGAGTACAGGAAGAGGAAGGAACACCACACGTTGAGACACCGTTGAGACACACGCATAACAATGAGTACAGGAAGAGGAAGGAACACCGTTGAGACACACGCATAACAATGAGTACAGGAAGAGGAAGGAACACCGTTGAGACACACGCATAACAATGAGTACAGGAAGAGGAAGGAACACCGTTGAGACACACGCATAACAATGAGTACAGGAAGAGGAAGGAACACCGTTGAGACACACGCATAACAATGAGTACAGGAAGAGGAAGGAACACCGTTGAGACACACGCATAACAATGAGTACAGGAAGAGGAAGGAACACCGTTGAGACACACGCATAACAATGAGTACAGGAAGAGGAAGGAACACCGTTGAGACACACGCATAACAATGAGTACAGGAAGAGGAAGGAACACCGTTGAGACACACGCATAACAATGAGTACAGGAAGAGGAAGGAACACCGTTGAGACAATGAGTACAGGAAGAGGAAGGAACACCGTTGAGACATAACAATGAGTACAGGAAGAGGAAGGAACACCGTTGAGACACACGCATAACAATGAGTACAGGAAGAGGAAGGAACACCGTTGGAGAGAGGAAGGAACACACACACGCATAACAATGAGTACAGGAAGAGGAAGGAACACCGTTGAGACACACGCATAACAATGAGTACAGGAAGAGGAAGGAACACCGAACACCGTAACAATGAGTACAGGAAGAGGAAAGAACACCGTTGAGACACACGCATAACAATGAGTACAGGAAGAGGAAGGAACACCGTTGAGACACACGCATAACAATGAGTACAGGAAGAGGAAGGAACACCGTTGAGACACACGCATAACAAGGAATACAAGAAGCTCATCTCTGCTTCCCAGCATGACAGGAAGGAGGAGGGAAGGAGGAGGGCATTTGGTTTACCTTAAACCTGATTAGAGGGTGCATTGCGGGACGGGGGGAAGTGGAGAAATGAAATGAAGTGAATTTGGTGGAAGGAGAAAGAGTTAATTAGCTTAATAAGCTTGGGGAGATAGGGAGTGGTCGAAGGGCGAGGGAGAGGAGGGAAGTGGGGAGGGCACTCCATCGTTCCATTCTAAAACATGGCAGGGGTGCTAGAGGCGCTAATCTGGCAAATTGAAAGGTGCTTGCTCGCTGGGAGGGGCGAGTAGGGTACCTCTCGGCTCTCATCCACACAAAAAAAAACAAATTGAATTTTCATAACCCCCGACTCTCCCCCTATGTCCTGATTGAATTTGCTCGGGCCTGGGTGGAATGGAGTAATTGGAGGGAGATGCGAGGGGTGCGGAAGGAAGGGTAGGTTGGTGTGTTGACTTATCCCATCCTCACATTGGTTTAAGCTATACTGTATGCCACCACCAAATGGCTTAAAAGTACACCGTGGCTGTCCAATAGTGGTGAACCTGTAAGGACAGACGCTGGGAGATGAGAAGCAAAGTACAGTTTCATGAATCAACAGACAGGAAACAAAACACGAACATCGTCTGGACAAGGGCCACTTAAAGACATTAATGCTGACACAGGGAAGAAACTGAGGAACAGACAGATATAGGGGAGGCAACCAATAAAGTTAATAGAGTCCAGGTGAGTCCAATGAAGCGCTGATGCGCATAACGATGGTGACAGGTGTGCGTAATGATGGATAGCCTGGCACCGTCAAGCTTTAAAAAAAATCAAAACCTGGATTAAAAACATGACCAAATTACCCCAAAATGTTCACTATACAATATTTCTGGTACCGGCCTGTAGGTAAGTCCTTTATCTGCTACGACATGGTTTGATTGCCATACTTTTGGAAATTGTGAGCTTCTGAGGTCCTCCCGTCTCACAAATGAATGAACAAAACTCTTATTACCTCAGCCCAGTAGAAATAGTCAAACTTGCCACTCTACATATCTCATTCAGCCTGCCTTTCCAAGGACACACAACATCCATAAAAGCTTTATAGACATTACTCAGCTTTCCAGGCATAATCTAAAATACCAAGCTGTCCCATTTATGGTCCACATGGTTGTTCACCTAATGCACACTAGTTTCCAACGTATAAACACCTGTTTTGATGAAATCCCCTTTTCCCCCCTTTGGAGAGGAGTCTTTCTCTGACTGCTCCGTCCTTCAGGTCCAACTAATGATTTGCTTGTAGCCTGAATGAGACGCCATTTTGTTCTCTGCTTCATTGACAATAGAAAGGGGCCTACTTGGAGCACGCAGGCTTTAATTCAGAAGCAGTGATGGATTGGGTCCGTCCGGAAGGTAAGATGGATACAGGGAGCAGACATCCCAGAGACAGTTTTCTTTTCTTCACTAAAGGGGATACTGAGTGGCGTCAAACAAAGCTTTGAATGGTAGGATGTTCATCAGGCTGGACAGGCTAGAGGGGATATGTGTGGGGGTGGTCGGTCGGGGGTTCGATCTGATCTTTACGCCTCATGGTTTCTTGTGTGCATACACACTGTGTACACTGTGTACACTGTGTAAGTGCATAGCGGCGAGGCGAGGCGAGGCGAGGCGAGGCTTCACTGATTTAATCTTAGAAAGTAGAATCTGGTGAGAATCAACATCTTCATGAACCTACTGTATAACCCAACACATACCATATAACCTGATGGAAAACAACATCTTCAAGTCAATTAAGAACAACATTTTTATTTACAATGATGTACTACTGGAGAACAGTGGGCTAACTGCCTTGTTCAGGGGCAGAATTACAGATTTTTACATTGTCGCTCAGGATTCGATCGAGCAACCTCTCGGTTACTGGCCCAACGCTTTAACCACTATGGTACCTGCCGCCCCTATGCTTCGTCTAATACAGTGACAACTAAAAGACAAAAACAGCTGTTGTCTGCTATTGATTGTCGAGGTGGGAGTCCACACCCATGGTTTCTCAGGCCTAGTTTTAAAAAGGGAAGAAGGAAAACCTTTAGGTAAATACTTTAACCCTGTTTATACCTGTTTCTTACATGCTACCTGCCACTCCAAATGTACAAGCAAACGCACAACATAGAAACAATACAATAGTAGCAGCAGTGTAAAAACAAAGGGGTCAATGTAGATAGTCCGGGTGGCCATTTGATTGATTAATCGGTAGTCTTATGGCTTGGGGGTAGAAGCTGTTTAGAAGCCTCTTGGACCTAGACTTGGTGCTCCGGTATCGCCTGCCATGTGGTAGCAGAGAGAACGGTCTATGACTTGGGTGACTGTTGTACACATTACCTTCTGTAGCGCCTCACGGTCAGATGCCGAGCAGTTGCCATACCAGGCGGTGATGCAACCGGTCAGGATGCTCTCGATGGTGCAGCTGTAGAACTTTTTGAGGATCTGAGGACCCCATGTAAAATCTTCTCAAACTCCTGAGAGGGAAAAATAGTTGTTGTGCCCTCTTCAGGACTGTCTTGGAGTGTTTTGGACCATGGTAGTTTGTTGGTGATGTGGACACCAAGGAACACGTTCCTCTCGACCCGCTCCATTACAGCCCGGGCGTATTTGTCCCTCCTTTTCCTGCGTGCTTGATCCTCTTTTTCCTGTAGTCCTCATACCACTGTTGTATCATCAGCAAATTTAATGATGGTGTTGGAGTCATGCTTGGCGACACAGTCATGAGTGAACAGGGATTACAAGGGTACATTATTAGTGAAGGTTACAGTATTAGTGAAGGGTACATTATTGGTGAAGGTTACAGTATTAGTGAAGGGTACATTATTAGTGAAGGTTGCAGTATTAGTGAAGGGTAAAGTATTGGTGAAGATTACAGTGTTAGTGAAGGGTACAGTATTAGTGAAGGGTACACTGTGAGCGAATGTTACAGTATTAGTGATTGTTGCAGTATTAGTGAAGGGTACAATATTAGTGAAGGGTACAGTATTAGTGAAGGGTACACTGTGAGTGAAGGGTACAGTATTAGTGAAGGTTACATTATTAGTGAAGGGTACAGAATTAGTGAAGGGTACACTGTGAGTGAAGGGTACAGTATTAGTGAAGGTTACATTATTAGTGAAGGGTACAGTATTAGTGAAGGGTACACTGTGAGTGAAGGGTACAGTATTAGTGAAAGTTACATTATTAGTAAAGGTTACAGTGTGAGCGGATGTTATAGTATTAGTGAAGGTTACAGTATTAGTGAATGATACAGTATTAGTGAAGTTTACAGTATTAGTGAAGGGTACACTGTGAGTGAAGGTTACAGTATTAGTGAAGAGTACAGTATTAGTGAAGGGTACAGTATTAGTGAAGGTTAGAGTATTAGTGAAAGTTACAGTATTAGTGAAGGTTACAGTGTGAGTGAAGGTTACAGTATTAGTACAGTAATAGTGAAGGATACAGTATTATTGAAAGTTACAGTATTAGTGAAGGTTACAGTGTGAGTGGAGGTTATTATATTAGTGAAGGTTACAGTATTACTAAACGGTACAGTATTATTGAAGATTAACAGTATTAGTGAAGGTTACAGTAGTGAAGGTTACAGTATTAGTGAAGGTTACAGTAGTGAAGGTTACAGTAGTGAAGGTTACAGTATTAGTGAAGGTTACAGTATTAGTGAAAGTTACAGTAGTGAAGGTTACAGTATTAGTGAAGATTACAGTAGTGAAGGTTACATTATTAGTGACGGTTACAGTATTAGTGAAGTTCACAGTATTAGTGAAGGTTACAGTATTAGTGAAAGTTACAGTAGTGAAGGTTACAGTATTAGTGAAGATTACAGTAGTGAAAGTTACAGTACTGAAGGTTACAGTACTGAAGGTTACAGTATTATTGAAGGCTACAGTAGCGAAGGTTACAGTATTAGTGAAGGTTACAGTATTAGTGAAGGTTACAGTATTAGTGAAGGTTACAGTAGCGAAGGTTACAGTACTGAAGGTTACAGTACTGAAGGTTACAGTATTAGTGAAGGCTACAGTAGCGAAGGTTACAGTATTAGTGAAGGTAACAGTATTAGTGAAGGTTACAGTAGTGAAGGTTACAGTATTAGTGAAGGTTACAGCAGTGAAGAGTACAGTATTAGTGAAGGTTGCAGTAGTGAAGGTTACAGTATTAGTGAAAGTTACAGTAGTGAAGGTTACAGTGGTAGTGAAGGTTACAGTAGTGAAGGTTACAGTAGTAGTGAAGGTTACAGTAGTTAAGGTTACAGTAGTAGTGAAGGTTACAGTAGTGAAAGTTACAGTATTAGTGAAGGTTACAGTAGTGAAGGTTACAGTATTAGTGACGGTTACAGTATTAGTGAAGTTCACAGTAGTGAAGGTTACAGTAGTGAAGGTTACAGTATTAGTGAAAGTTACAGTAGTGAAGGTTACAGTATTAGTGAAGATTACAGTAGTGAAGGTTACAGTATTAGTGACGGTTACAGTATTAGTGAATTTCACAGTATTAGTGAAGGTTACAGTATTAGTGAAAGTTACAGTAGTGAAGGTTACAGTATTAGTGAAGATTACAGTAGTGAAAGTTACAGTAGTAGTGAAGGTTACAGTAGTGAAAGTTACAGTATTAGTGAAGGTTACAGTAGTGAAGGTCATGTGTCAGTTTAGTCCTGCTCTTGTGACTGGTGAGAAATGGCTAGCCAGTTAGCGGTGCACGTTAGTAGCGTTTCAATCGGTGACGTCATCCGCACTGAGATCTTGAAGTACGATAATTGTTTCCCTTGGCCTGCAAGTAATCGAGGCTTATGTAGAGCGATAGGTGATTATGCCTCATTGGGAGACAGTTGTTGAGGTGTTCACACGGTCCATGGTTCAAGCCCAGGTTGGGGTGAGGAGATGGACTGAAGCAACACAGGTACACTCTACAGTACTTCATGTAGCAAAAGAGAGAAAAAATTACTACCCTTCATAAATGACCGCTTTCCAATCACAACTTTTCCAAGTTTATTGAATGATGTTAATGTCATAGCTAAACTGCCCACCCGAGTTTAAAGTTTGGGGATTGGAGCTACACAACTTCTCGCGCTCTGAAGGAAACTTGTCTGGTGTCTAAAATAACTGAGAGGAGAGTGTGGTCCCATCTAAATGGATTATGATGGAATTTATCTCTATCAAAACCACCGTGTAAGGCTGCCAATGGTTACCCCACAAACAAGAGGCTGTCAGGCCGGAGACTACGCCAAAACCCAATGGCAGACATCAGCTATTTCCCAGATTCCATTCCAATCCTTCCCAACCTTGCTCAAATGAGTCTCTCTCTCTCTCTCTCTCTCTCTCTCTCTCTCTCTCTCTCTCTGCATATTCCCTTTTGCTGTGGAAAACGCTAATAAATAATGCATTGTAAATTGGAAGATGTAAATTAGAAAAACATTTGACTTTCTTAAATGTGAAGATGTAAGAAAAACCATGGACTTATGTGTTTGCATTTCTATATTAATGTTACAAGGGGTGAAACAACTTTCATAAACTGATTCTCTGAACAACAATACCTAATAAAATATGACTTACATCAAACCATTTTTACTACCCAGGGGTTGAAACCAGGTGTCCAACAGTGCTCTAACCACTCCTAGGTTGTCTGCAGCCTCCCCCTCCTCTCTCTCCTCAAAACGTCTTTTGTCAGGCCTCCTTTGTCCCTCTCTAATTTTGTCCCTCTCTAATTTAGGCCAGTTGGACTCCCAGCAGGCGCAGAGACTGCCTTTACGCTGGTGGAGGGATCTCTTTACTGCCTTACCATGTTGGAAATAAACAGCCGCTCGCTTGCATTATATGGTCGCCTCTAAAATGCATCTTTACCGTACTAAATAGACAACAGACAATAAGAGTAGGTGTCAATCAGAGAGAGAGAGAGAGAGAGAATAAGAGAGAGAGAGAGAAAGAGTCAATCAGAGAGAGAGAGAGAGAGAGAGAGAGAGAGAGAGAGAGAGAGAGAGAGAGAGAGAGAGAGAGAGAGAGAGAATGAAAGAGAGAATGTGAAACATACTTCATATTCAAGACTCAGAAATGTCAACTTTGGATTTAAATGTCTGAGTGGTACTCGGCACAGGGATTTGTCATTGAAATGCAAACTGTTTTTCCAGCAGTGTGGCCATACCATCTGCAGAATTAACATAAGGATGATTTTTTTTCCCAATGCAGAAATGGCTTTTCAGGCAACACAGCCAGTATGAAAAATGAATTAATTCAGTTGATACAATGTTCCTACACCTAATAATTGCTTTAAAAAAAAAACTTAAAAAAATTTGGATTTGTGGGAATCAGTTTGATGGGTGTGAGATTATCCCTTCTGAAATGTTTATCTGAAATGTTGTCATTTTTGATAGATGATGGACATTGACTATGTTTATGCATGGTGGTATTGTCACAGTAGTCAGTTAGTCACGAGGAGAGACCAACCATCTTAAAGGGATTTCCGCGTGCGCCATCTCTTCGGGAAGGGTACCACAGGACGTAGCGGTGACATAGTTGCCTGTACTTCCTGTCTGTCTGTGTGTCACCCTGTTTTACGTCCCCCTCTGGCACTTAGGTCTACCGGACAATGGAGACAATGTAAATCCTTGAACCATTTGTGGCTATTCGTCACCATAGTTAACAACCTCGGGAACAGATGTGCCCTTCCAACCAACCAACCGTTAGAATCAAAACATTGAAATGTTCTCACCATTTAAAAACATCTCCCCTCCGTCTGCCCCAAACATGCTCAGAAGGGCGGTGGCAGGGTAGCCTAGTGGTTAGAGCATTGGACTAGTATTCGAAAGGTTGCAAGTTCAAATCCCAGAGCTGACAAGGTACAAATCGTCGTTCTGCCCCTGAGCAGGCAGTTAACCCACTGTTCCTAGGCCGGCATTGAAAATAAGAATTTGTTCTTAACTGACTTGCCTAGTTAAATAAAGGTAAAATAAAAATTTAAAAAAAGTGTTTTTCCTGCCTAATGTTAATTAAAGTGAAACAATGCAGAGGGAATTGTTTGATTGTCCTTTGTGTTCAATTCAATTAATTCTGTTTTTTTTTCTCTATGGATGAGCACATTTCCTTAAAGCGATGAATGTGAATGCAACAGCCCAGTAATTTCATTCTGTACCTCTTCAATCATGGTAATTCAGTTATTTTTCAGTGCATTGGGTCTAAAACATTTGTCTTCCTTTAATGTATAAAGGCCAATCGGATGTTATACAGGCACGTGTAGACATTATGCTAAGCATTCCGTCATTGCTTGACTTTAAAGATAAATCTGAATGACATATTCACAGATTATTATGATATTTTAAAAAAATTAAAACCCTCATTTATTCTAATCCATGAGCAGGTATTAATGCTAATGCCTGCCGTTCAAGCATACCCTGCATTTCAAAGACCGTCTTTCGCAATTTCTCTCAATCCAGTTAGCCATTTAATCTGACAATCGGTGTCTGAGTCACACAAGCTCTTTGTTTGGTGGAACATTAACTAGCCAATCCCGTCGCCATTACAGGGTAGAGGAAGTGATGAAATCAGTAGGCGACGGGAGGATGTGAGGCCTGGTTTATCTGTCGTGAGTCACGCTGGCCAAGCGCAATCAATGAGGAGGGGGGTGGTTAGGAGTTAGAGATTGAATTGAATTGAATTGACTGGTGGAAGGCAGAGGTGGGTGGTGGCAGGCTGGGGTTAGAGAGTGCTGTGGTTAGGGGGGAGAGGGTGAGGTTGCCCCCAGGGCATGTGACTTAGCTCAGTGTTTCGCGACTACCTGTGAATAATAACACCATTGTGTTCCCTAGCCCCGACAGATTTACAACAACAAAAACACACAAATGCCCTGGGAAACACTATCCACAGAAATCTTGGGGGAAATCTTGGGAAAAGGGTGGGATTAATGTTTGATTAAAACATTAAATTGAACAGAAACAATAACTCCTATCTAGGAGATGGAAAGAATGTGCCTGTAACTGAAGCGGGAGAGATAGTATTCCTAAACAAATTAAAGGGGAGAGATAGTATTACTAAACAAATTAAAGGGGAGAGATAGTATTACTAAACAAATGAAAGGGGGAGAGATAGTATTACTAAACAAATTAAAGGGGAGAGATAGTATTACTAAACAAATTAAAGGGGAGAGATAGTATTACAAACAAATGAAATCAAGATAGTTTACTAAACAAATAAAGGGGGTTAGAGATAGTTACTAAACAAATGAAAGGGGAAGATAGTATTACTAAACAAATGAAAGGGGATAGATAGTAATTAACTAAACAAATGAAAACTACTTCTTAACAAAGTGAAAGGGGAGAAAGAATTATGTCCAAATGAAAGGGGATAGATAGTATTACTAAACAAATGAAAGTAGATGGATAGTATTACTAAACAAATGAAAGAAGAGAGATAGTATTACTAAACAAATGAAATAGTTAAAGGGGGAGAGATAGTATTACTAAACAAATGAAAGGAGGAGAGATAGTATTACTAAACCAAGAGGAGTCGTATTATCTGATTGAGATGACATTAGGGTAATATGTAGCCCCTAAGGTAGGTGGTTTAAATCTGAGGGCATTTAGAATAGTACAAATCAAATCAAAGGTAGCAGATTTTTATCGACAGGTGCAGCGAAATGTTTGTGCTTCTAGCTCCAACAGTGCAGCAGTACCTAGCAGATAGAAAACAATACACATTTCATCCAAAAAAAGTTAAAAAAAAAAAATAAATAAATGAAGAAATATAAGAATGAGACCGGAATATATTCTATCTTTCAAAATACAGAAATCATCCCCATATTCTACAAACAGGATGCTTTCTGTACTTTTGTCAGCGTATGTGTATAGGTGGCAGGTGTCAGGCGTATGTCTATAGGTGGCAGGGAAGTCAGGCGTATGTGTATAGGTGGCAGGGAAGTCAGGCGTGATGTCCCGCCAGGTGGCAGGGAAGTCAGGCGTATGTGTATAGGTGGCAGGAAGTCAGGCGTATGTGTATAGGTGGCAGGGAGGTCAGGCGTATGTCCTAGGTGGCAGGGAGGTCAGGCGCTGCTGTGTACGACGCTGTCAGTGTGGCAGGGAGGTCAGTGATGTGTATAGGTGGCAGGGAAGTCAGGCGTCCACTACTGTTCCATAGGTGGCAGGGAAGTCAGGCGTGTCTATAGGTGGCAGGAAGTCAGGCATCTGTATAGGTGGCAGGAAGTCAGGCGTATGTCCTGATAGGTGGCAGGGCCCTCAGGCGTATCCGTCTATAGGTCAGGGTAATCAAGCCTCACCACTGTGTATGGTGGCAGGGAGGTCAGGCGTATGATTGTGGCAGGGAGGTCAGGCACGCAGTCTATAGGTGGCAGGGAGGTCAGGCGTATGTCTATAGGTGGCAGGAGGTCAGGCGTATGTGTATAGGTGGCAGGGGAGGTCAGATGTATGTGTATAGGTGGCAGGAAGTCAGGCGTATGTCTATAGGTGGCAGGAAGTCAGGCGTATGTCTATAGGTGGCAGGGTCAGGCGTAGTGTATAGGCCGGCAGGGAAGTCAGGCGTATGTCTATAGGTGGCAGGGAAGTCAGGCGTATGTCCATAGGTGGCAGGGAGGTCAGGGCGTATGTGGTATGAGGTGGCAGGGAGGTCAACAAATGAAGGGGGGCAGGATAGGCTAAACAAATGGTGGCAGGGGGAGGTCAGGCGTATGTATAAACCAAGAGGAGGTCAGGCGTATGTTGAGATGACATTAGGGTAATATGTGTCTATAGGGTGGTTGAGGGAGGTCAGGCGTAATAGTACAAATCAAATCAAAGGTGGCAGGGATTTTTTATCAGGTGCAGCGAAATGCGTATGTCTATAGGTGGCAGGGAAGTCAGGCGTATGTGTATTTCATCCAAAAAAAGCAGGAAAAATAAATAAATAAATGTCTATAGGTGGCAGGGAGGTATATGTCTATCGGTGGCAGGGAGGTCAGGCGTCATGTCTATAGGTGGCAGGGAAGTCAGGCGTATGTGTATAGGTGGCAGGGAGGTCAGGCGTATGTCTATAGGTGGCAGGGAGGTCAGGCGTATGTGTATAGGTGGCAGGGAAGTCAGGCGTATGTCTATAGGTGGCAGGGAAGTCAGGCGTATGTCTATAGGTGGCAGGGAGGTCAGGCGTATGTGTATAGGTGGCAGGGAGGTCAGGCGTATGTCTATAGGTGGCAGGGAGGTCAGGCGTATGTGTATAGGTGGCAGGGAAGTCAGGCGTATGTCTATAGGTGGCAGGGAAGTCAGGCGTATGTCTATAGGTGGCAGGGAGGTCAGGCGTATGTCTATAGGTGGCAGGGAGGTCAGGCGTATGTCTATAGGTGGCAGGAAGTCAGGCGTATGTCTATAGGTGGCAGGGAAGTCAGGCGTATGTGTATAGGTGGCAGGGAGGTCAGGCGTATGTCTATAGGTGGCAGGGAAGTCAGGCGTATGTGTATAGGTGGCAGGGAAGTCAGGCGTATGTCTATAGGTGGCAGGGAAGTCAGGCGTATGTCTATAGGTGGCAGGGAGGTCAGGCGTATGTCTATAGGTGGCAGGGAAGTCAGGCGTATGTGTATAGGTGGCAGGGAAGTCAGGCGTATGTCTATAGGTGGCAGGGAAGTCAGGCGTATGTCTATAGGTGGCAGGGAAGTCAGGTGTATGTGTATAGGTGGCAGGGAAGTCAGGCGTATGTCTATAGGTGGCAGGGAAGTCAGGCGTATGTCTATAGGTGGCAGGGAAGTCAGGCGTATGTCTATAGGTGGCAGGGAGGTCAGGCGTATGTCTATAGGTGGCAGGGAGGTCAGGCGTATGTGTATCGGTGGCAGGGAAGTCAGGCGCAGGAGAGTCAAACGAAGTGTAAAATGGAGTCTTTTAATAATGTCCTAGTAACATGCTCCATAACACTAAACAGGAAAAGAACATAAACAAAATATGGGTACGAAGACCCGACGCGCACCTATACAACAAACAACACTACACTGACAATAAACAATCTCTGACAAAGACATGAGGGGAAACAGAGGGTTAAATACACAACAGGTAATGAATGGGATAGAAAACAGGTGTGTGGGAAGACAAGACAAAACCAATGGAAAATGAAAAAAGGATCAATGATGGCTAGAAGACCGGTGACGTCGAACGCCGAGCACCGCCCGAACAAGGAGAGACAACGACTTCGGCAGACTTTAAATGTTTACATATCTTGAAAACGGGATTGCTGACAAGCTAAACATTTGTAGACTATATCAACAATGGACTAATAGAAACAAAATACCAAAATATAGTTTTGGTGAGGAATTTTCCTTTAAACGTTTGATAAAAACTACAGATTTTACTAGTGAAACTGATTTTTGCCTACAAGCGATTTTTGAGAACAACATCATTAAAAAGTATGTTTGTGAGGTAGAAACATAGACATTATGATATATACTCCAATGTGTCACTATGACAATAACTATTGATGTAAAAAAAAAAAAAAAAAAGCTCCTACAGTGCAGTAATACAATATCAATACAATGCAGGTGCTTCTACCTGCATTGCTGTTTTGGGGTTTTAGGCTGGGTTTCTGTACAGCACTTTGAGATATCAGCTGATGTACGAAGGGCTTTATAAATACATTTGATTTGAAATTTGATTTGATACTAATATGCAAATAATCCAAAAAGTCGTAAACAAGAAACACATGCTAAACAGTATGGGCCCGATTCCGACTAGGGATCCGACGCACTACTCATTATTTGGTATTCAGACATGCAGTACTTTTATTCAGTCACGTAACTCACTCTGCTGGAGTGGCTACACTGCACGCTCTGAATACATTTAACTCAACTACTGAAAACCCTTCCACACAGAATTGTCATAAACTTTTCTACTTCAGTTTGCTGCCATATGATTGGATTTCACATTTGTCTCCAGAGGTTACAAGGTAATTTCCTTATTAGAACGGATGACTCATTTACCTGGCTCTTACCAATATCTATTATCAAGTGGTAAATGACTGTGTATGGAGAATGCTGTTATTTCTATTAGAGGAGGATGTTTTTTCCACTTGGAATAGATAGGTTTGCTAGTTTCCTGACATGTAAAGGTGGTGAAATTACTAAGGAATTAGGTCACAGTCAGAAGGTACATCTCTATATACCTTCATTCATTGGATCTCCACAACAAACGAATAGCGGGTGCATGGCACGCTATTACTGTGTTTAAGTTTAAGGTCAGAATACACCACAAAGAGAAAAGTGAATAAAAAGTGAATTATGTATAATTCACAGTGCACTGGGAAAGTATTCAGACCCCTTGACGTTTCGCACATTTTTGTTAAGTTACAGCCTCATTCTCAAATGGATTCAATAGTTTTTTTCTTCTTCATCAATCTACACATCGCCCCATAATGACATCACAATACCCCACGATGACATCACAATACCCCATAATGACATCACAATACCCCATAATGACATCACAATACGGGATTTCCTCCCATTCTTCTCTGCAGATCCTCTCAAGCCCTGTCAGGTTGGATGGCGAGCGTCGCTGCACAGCTATTTTCAGGTCTCTCCAGATATATTAGATCGTGTTCAACTCCTGGCTCTGGCTGGGCCACTCAATAACATTCAGAAACTTGTACCGAAGCCACTCCTGCGTTGTCTTGGTTGTGTGCTTAGGGTTGTTGTCCTGTTGGAAGGTGACCCTTCGCCCGGTCTGAGGTCCTGACCGCTCTGGACCAGGATTTCATCAAGGATCTCTCTGTACTTTTCCTCAATCTTGACTAGTCTCCCCGTCCCTGCCACTGAAAGTCATCCCCACAGCGTGATACTGCCACCGCCATGCTTCACTGTACGGATGGTGCCAGGTTTTCTTCCAGCCATGACGTTTGGCATTCAAGCCAAATAATTCAATCAAATGAAATTGTATTTGTCGTGTGTGTCAGGACTGATATAGACCTTACAGTGAAATGCTTACAATCTCATGGTCTGAGAGTCCTTTAGGTGCCATTAGGCAAACTCCAAGTGGGCTGTCGTGTGTCTTCTACTGAGGAGTGGGCCACTCTACCATAAACGTGCGATTGATGGAGTGCTGCAGAGATGGTTGTCCTCCTGGAAGGTTCTCCCGTCTCCACAGAGGAACTCTGGAGCTCTGTCAGAATGACCATCGGGTTCTTGGTCACCTCCCTGACCCAAGGCCCTTCTCTCCCGATTGCTCAGTGTGGCTCAGCGCCTAGTTCTAGGAAGAGTCTTGGTGGTTCCAAACTACTTCCATTTAGGAATGATGGAGACCACTGTGTTCTTGGGGACCATTCAACGTAGCAAAGGGTCAGAATACTTATGTAAATAAAGTATATCTGTTTTTAACTTTAAATACATATTCTGAAATTTCAAAAAAACTGTTTTCACTTTGTCATTATGGGCTACTGTGTGTAGATGGATGAGGAGTTTGTTTTTGTTTAATCAATTTTAGAAAAGGGCAGTACTGTATAGTACTGCAGAATACTACATTAAAAGGCAGTACTGTATAGTACTGCAGCATACTACATTAAAGGCAGTACTGTATAGTACTGCAGCATACTACATTAAAGGCAGTACTGTATAGTACTGCAGCATACTACATTAAAAGGCAGTACTGTATAGTACTGCAGCATACTACATTAAAAGGCAGTACTGTATAGTACTGCAGCATACTACATTAAAAGGCAGTACTGTATAGTACTGCAGCATACTAATTAAAAGGCAGTATGTATAGTACTGCAGCATACTACATTAAAAGGCAGTACTGTATAGTACTGCAGAATACTACATTAAAAGGCAGTACTGTATAGTACTGCAGCATACTACATTAAAAGGCAGTACTGTATAGTACTGCAGCATACTACATTAAAAGGCAGTACTGTATAGTACTGCAGCATACTATATTAAAAGGCAGTACTGTATAGTACTGCAGCATACTACATTAAAAGGCAGTACTGTATAGTACTGCAGCATACTACATTAAAAGGCAGTACTGTATAGTACTGCAGCATACTACATTAAAAGGCAGTACTGTATAGTACTGCAGAATACACATTAAAAGGCAGTATTGTATAGTACTGCAGAATACTACATTAAAAGGCAGTACTGTATAGTACTGCAGCATACTACATTAAAAGGCAGTACTGTATAGTACTGCAGAATACTACATTAAAAGGCAGTACTGTATAGTACTGCAGCATACTACATTAAAAGGCAGTACTGTATAGTACTGCAGCATACTACATTAAAAGGCAGTACTGTATAGTACTGCAGCATACTACATTAAAAGGCAGTACTGTATCGTACTGCAGCATACTACATTAAAAGGCAGTACTGTATAGTACTGCAGAATACTACATTAAAAGGCAGTACTGTATAGTACTGCAGAATACTACATTAAAAGGCAGTAGTGTATAGTACTGCAGCATACTACATTAAAAGGCAGTACTGTATAGTACTGCTGCATACTATATTAAAAGGCAGTACTGTATAGTACTGCAGCATACTACATTAAAAGGCAGTACTGTATAGTACTGCAGAATACTACATTAAAAGGCAGTACTGTATAGTACTGCAGCATACTACATTAAAAGGCAGTACTGTATAGTACTGCAGAATACTACATTAAAAGGCAGTACTGTATAGTACTGCAGAATACTACATTAAAAGGCAGTACTGTATAGTACTGCAGCATACTACATTAAAAGGCAGTACTGTATAGTACTGCAGAATACTACATTAAAAGGCAGTACTGTATAGTACTGCAGAATACTACATTAAAAGGCAGTACTGTATAGTACTGCAGCATACTACATTAAAAGGCAGTACTGTATAGTACTGCAGCATACTACATTAAAAGGCAGTACTGTATAGTACTGCAGCATACTACATTAAAAGGCAGTACTGTATAGTACTGCAGAATACTACATTAAAAGGCAGTACTGTATAGTACTGCAGCATTAAAAAAGGCAGTACTGTATAGTACTGCAGAATACTACATTAAAAGGCAGTACTGTATAGTACTGCAGCATACTACATTAAAAGGCAGTACTGTATAGTACTGCAGCATACTACATTAAAAGGCAGTACTGTATAGTACTGCATTGTACTGCATACTACATTAAAAGGCAGTACTGTATAGTACTGCAGCATACCACATTAAAAGGCAGTACTGTATAGTACTGCAGCATAGTACATTAAAAGGGCAGTACTGTATAGTACTGCAGCATACTACATTAAAAGGCAGTACTGTATAGTACTGCAGAATACTACATTAAAAGGCAGTACTGTATAGTACTGCAGAATACTACATTAAAAGGCAGTACTGTATAGTACTGCAGCATACTGGCAGTACTGTATAGTACTGCAGAATACTACATTAAAAGGCAGTACTGTATAGTACTGCAGAATACTACATTAAAAGGCAGTACTGTATAGTACTGCAGCATACTACATTAAAAGGCAGTACTGTATAGTACTGCAGAATACTACATTAAAAGGCAGTCCTGTATAGTACTGCAGAATACTACATTAAAAGGCAGTACTGTATAGTACTGCAGCATACTACATTAAAAGGCAGTACTGTATAGTACTGCAGAATACTGGCAGTACTGTATAGTACTGCAGAATACTACATTAAAAGGCAGTACTGTATAGTACTGCAGCATACTACATTAAAAGGCAGTACTGTATAGTACTGCAGAATACTACATTAAAAGGCAGTCCTGTATAGTACTGCAGAATACTACATTAAAAGGCAGTACTGTATAGTACTGCAGCATACTACATTAAAAGGCAGTACTGTATAGTACTGCAGAATACTACATTAAAAGGCAGTACTGTATAGTACTGCAGCATACTACATTAAAAGGCAGTACTGTATAGTACTGCAGCATACTACATTAAAAGGCAGTACTGTATAGTACTGCAGAATACTACATTAAAAGGCAGTACTGTATTGTACTGCAGCATACTACATTAAAAGGGCAGTACTGTATAGTACTGCAGCATACCACATTAAAAGGCAGTACTGTATAGTACTGCAGCATAGTACATTAAAAGGGCAGTACTGTATAGTACTGCAGCATACTACATTAAAAGGCAGTACTGTATAGTACTGCAGAATACTACATTAAAAGGCAGTACTGTATAGTACTGCAGAATACTACATTAAAAGGCAGTACTGTATAGTACTGCAGCATACTACATTAAAAGGCAGTACTGTATAGTACTGCAGAATACTACATTAAAAGGCAGTACTGTATAGTACTGCAGAATACTACATTAAAAGGCAGTACTGTATAGTACTGCAGCATACTACATTAAAAGGCAGTACTGTATAGTACTGCAGAATACTACATTAAAAGGCAGTCCTGTATAGTACTGCAGAATACTACATTAAAAGGCAGTACTGTATAGTACTGCAGCATACTACATTAAAAGGCAGTACTGTATAGTACTGCAGCATACTACATTAAAAGGCAGTACTGTATAGTACTGCAGAATACTACATTAAAAGGCAGTACTGTATAGTACTGCAGAATACTACATTAAAAGGCAGTACTGTATAGTGCTGCAGAATACTACATTAAAAGGCAGTACTGTATAGTTAAAAAGCAGTACTGTCTAGTACTGCAGCATACTACACTAAAAGGCAGTACTGTATAGTACTGCAGCATACTACATTAAAAGGCAGTACTGTATAGTACTGCAGCATACTACATTAAAAGGCGGTACTGTATAGTACTGCAGAATACCACATTAAAAGGCAGTAATGTATAGTACTGCAGAATACTACATTAAAAGGCAGTACTGTATAGTTAAAAGGCAGTACTGTATAGTACTGCAGAATACTACATTAAAAGGGTATTTCTGAAACATGTATAATACATTATTTTGCTTTTGGATTTGCTGGTTAAAATAACTACGTTGAGAAGATATCATTATGTTTAGGTGATTAAACTAATGTGCTCATTATAATTCCCGTTCATATGGCAGCAAACTGAATCAGTAAAATGTATGAAATGCTGTGCCATGATGCAGAATTTTAATTGTATTGGCCTTTTAACTTTTAACTTGCCAGGGATGGGCACTCTCGAATGTCTTAATTGTCGTCTCATCTGACATGCTCTGCTTCCTATTTCTATCATGTTAAATATTAGCCACTATCAGTATCGACCATCAGTTAGCCTGATAACAACACATAGTGAGTGAGAGTCAGGAATGGGGAGAGAGAGGGAGAGAGAGAGAGAGACTTAAGGAGAGAGCGTGAGTGATTGAGAGAATGAGGGAGTGAGAGAGAAGGAATGGGGAGAGAGAGGGAGAGAGAGGGAGTGATAGAGAGGGAGAGAGAGAGAGAGACTTAAGGAGAGAGCGTGAGTGATTGAGAGAATGAGGGAGTGAGAGAGAAGGAATGAGAAAGAGGGAGTGAGAGAGAGGGAGTGATAGCGAGGGAGAGAGAGAGAGGGAGTGAGGGATTGAGAGAAAGAGAGAGAATGAGGGTTTAAGAGAATGAGGGTGTGTGAGAGAGGGAGTAGGAGAGAGAGAGGGAGTGAGGGAGAGGGAGAGAGAGAGAGGGAGTGATAGAGAGGGAGAGAGAGAGAGAGACTCAAGGAGAGAGCGTGAGTGATTGAGAGAATGAGGGAGTGAGAGAGAAGGAATGGGGAGAGAGAGGGAGAGAGAGGGAGTGATAGAGAGGGAGAGAGAGAGAGGGAGTGATAGAGAGGGAGAGAGAGAGAGAGACTTAAGGAGAGAGCGTGAGTGATTGAGAGAATGAGGGAGTGAGAGAGAAGGAATGGGGAGAGAGAGGGAGAGAGAGGGAGTGATAGAGAGGGAGAGAGAGAGAGGGAGTGATAGAGAGGGAGAGAGAGAGAGAGACTTAAGGAGAGAGCGTGAGTGATTGAGAGAATGAGGGAGTGAGAGAGAAGGAATGGGGAGAGAGAGGGAGAGAGAGGGAGTGATAGAGAGGGAGAGAGAGAGAGAGACTTAAGGAGAGAGCGTGAGTGATTGAGAGAATGAGGGAGTGAGAGAGAAGGAATGGGGAGAGAGAGGGAGAGAGAGGGAGTGATAGAGAGGGAGAGAGAGAGAGAGACTTAAGGAGAGAGCGTGAGTGATTGAGAGAATGAGGGAGTGAGAGAGAAGGAATGAGAAAGAGGGAGTGAGAGAGAGGGAGTGATAGCGAGGGAGAGAGAGAGAGGGAGTGAGGGATTGAGAGAAAGAGAGAGAATGAGGGATTAAGAGAATGGGGGTGTGTGAGAGAGGGAGTAGGAGAGAGAGAGAGGGAGTGAGGGAGAGAAAGTAGGGGCAGAGAGAGAGAGTGTGTGTGTGTGTGTGTGTGTTTGCGTGCGTGTGTGTGTGTGCGCACGCTCGTACGTGCGTTCATTTGTGTGTGTGTGTGAGAGAGAGTATGTTTGTGAAAGAGAGAGAGAGTATGTTTGTGAAAGAGAGAGAGAGTATATTTGTGAGAGAGAGAGAGAGAGAGAGAGAGAGAGAGAGAGAGAGAGAGAGAGAGAGAGAGAGTATGTGAAAGAGAGAGAGAGAGTATGTGAAAGAGAGAGAGAGTATGTTTGTGAAAGAGAGAGAGAGAGTATGTTTGTGAAAGAGAGAGAGAGAGTATGTTTGTGAAAGAGAGAGAGAGTATGTTTGTGAAAGAGAGAGAGAGAGAGTATGTTTAATGGCCCTTAGTGACATCGCTCCATTCTTGTCGGCTGTCAATTTAAGATAGAACTCTAATGTTACTGTAATGAACTATGACTGGATCCTACCATACATGTGTGTGTGCGAAATTAGCAATTCATTCTAATGACTTCAAGCGTGCAAGACTAGTTTTTACCCACTTTGCCCTACTGACCTCCCTACTGCTAAAAGCAGGATGCTTCTGAAATCTGCTTTGTGTGTGTCCGTGAGAGAGAGTTCTCCTCTTTTTTATGTGGTTTGTTCTTTGCTTGGGAAAAGTAACAAATTAAAGGGAAAGCTGAGCATAAACTGTGTCATTGATTAAAGGGGAAGTTACCCAACATTCCTCTTTAGGTAAAACAACAAAAAAAACGACGAGTTCCTGCTTTACAAGAGTTAGAAGAAACATCCACATATTTTGCACTTGGTGGTATTTCAGTTGTTCTTCCACATGTTAAAATAAGGACCAAGATAACTTCAACACATTGGATTAGCATGCCGAAGGGGCCATGAAACAAGTTGCCCTAGCAACGAAAGAGCTTGACCGTTAGTCCTATCCAGAAGCAAACCCTGGAGCGTGACTTCCTTGGAAATGGACATGACCCCTTGACCCCTTGACCACACACAACACATGGCAGGCTAAGTCTTGAACCTGATTGACCCCACAGCCCAATGGGGCCGAGGTTGTGTCAGAGAGGGCAGTGTTTTCTGTCTGGCTGAGTTTAAACACCCTTTAACAATTCTACCTGTTGGGTGTAGCACAGCATACTGAATCAGTACTGCTGTGGACCCAGTAGGACCTTGTTCGAACAGGTACATGGGAGACTATTGGTGTCTAGCCAGACTATTGGTGTCTTACTAGACTATTGGTGTCTAGCCAGACTATTGGTGTCTTACCAGACTATTGGTGTCTTACTAGACTATTGGTGTCTTACCAGACTATTGGTGTCTTACCAGACTATTGGTGTCTTACTAGACTATTGGTGTCTTACTAGACTATTGGTGTCTTACCAGACTATTGGTGTCTTACTAGACTATTGGTGTCTTACTAGACTATTGGTGTCTTACCAGACTATTGGTGTCTTACTAGACTATTGGTGTCTTACCAGACTATTGGTGTCTTACTAGACTATTGGTGTCTTACCAGACTATTGGTGTCTTACTAGACTATTGGTGTCTTACCAGACTATTGGTGTCTTAGCCAGACTATTGGTGTCTTACCAGACTATTGGTGTCTTACCAGACTATTGGTGTCTTACCAGACTATTGGTGTCTTACTAGACTATTGGTGTCTAGCCAGACTATTGGTGTCTTACCAGACTATTGGTGTCTTACCAGACTACTTACAGACTATTGGTGTCTTACTAGACTATTGGTGTCTTACTAGACTATTGGTGTCTTACTAGACTATTGGTGTCTTACCAGACTATTGGTGTCTTACTAGACTATTGGTGTCTTACCAGACTATTGGTGTCTTACTAGACTATTGGTGTCTTACCAGACTATTGGTGTCTTACTTAGACTATTGGTGTCTTACCAGACTATTGGTGTCTTACCAGACTATTGGTGTCTTACCAGACTATTGGTGTCTTACTAGACTATTGGTGTCTTACTATTGGTGTCTTACCAGACTATTGGTGTCTTACTAGACTATTGGTGTCTTACTAGACTATTGGTGTCTTACCAGACTATTGGTGTCTTACCAGACTATTGGTGTCTTACTAGACTATTGGTGTCTTACTAGACTATTGGTGTCTTACTAGACTATTGGTGTCTTACCAGACTATTGGTGTCTTACTAGACTATTGGTGTCTTACCAGACTATTGGTGTCTTACTAGCCAGACTATTGGTGTCTTAGACTAGACTAGACTATTGGTGTCTTACTAGACTATTGGTGTCTTACCAGACTATTGGTGTCTTACTAGACTATTGGTGTCTTACCAGACTATTGGTGTCTTACTAGACTATTGGTGTCTTACCAGACTATTGGTGTCTTACCAGACTATTGGTGTCTTACTAGACTATTGGTGTCTTACCAGACTATTGGTGTCTTACCAGACTATTGGTGTCTTACCAGACTATTGGTGTCTTACCAGACTATTGGTGTCTTACTAGACTATTGGTGTCTTACCAGACTATTGGTGTCTTACCAGACTATTGGTGTCTTACTAGACTATTGGTGTCTTACTAGACTATTGGTGTCTTACCAGACTATTGGTGTCTTACTAGACTATTGGTGTCTTACCAGACTATTGGTGTCTTACCAGACTATTGGTGTCTAGCCAGACTATTGGTGTCTTACCAGACTATTGGTGTCTTACTAGACTATTGGTGTCTAGCCAGACTATTGGTGTCTAGCCAGACTATTGGTGTCTAGCCAGACTATTGGTGTCTTACCAGACTATTGGTGTCTTACTAGACTATTGGTGTCTCGCCAGACTATTGGTGTGTACCAGACTATTGGTGTCTTACCAGACTATTGGTGTCTTAGCCAGACTATTGGTGTCTAGCCAGACTATTGGTGTCTTACCAGACTATTGGTGTCTTACTAGACTATTGGTGTCTCGCCAGACTATTGGTGTGTTACCAGACTGGTGTCTTACTAGACTATTGGTGTCTTACTAGACTATTGGTGTCTTACTAGACTATTGGTGTCTAGCCAGACTATTGGTGTCTAGCCAGACTATTGGTGTCTTACCAGACTATTGGTGTCTTAGTAGACTATCGGTGTCTAGCCAGACTATTCGTGTCTAGCCAGACTATTGGTGTCTTACCAGACTATTGGTGTCTAGCCAGACTATTGGTGTCTTACCAGACTATTGGTGTATAGCCAGACTATTGGTGTCTTACTAGACTATTGGTGTCTTACTAGACTATTGGTGTCTTACCAGACTATTGGTGTCTTACCAGACTATTGGTGTCCTACTAGACTATTGGTGTCTTACCAGACTATTGGTGTCTTACTAGACTATTGGTGTCTTACCAGACTATTGGTGTCTTACCAGACTATTGGTGTCTTACCAGACTATTGGTGTCTTACTAGACTATTGGTGTCTTACCAGACTATTGGTGTCTTACCAGACTATTGGTGTCTTACTAGACTATTGGTGTCTTACCAGACTATTGGTGTCTTACCAGACTATTGGTGTCTTACTAGACTATTGGTGTCTTACCAGACTATTGGTGTCTTAGCCAGACTATTGGTGTCTAGCCAGACTATTGGTGTCTTACCAGACTATTGGTGTCTTACAGACTATTGGTGTCTTACCAGACTATTGGTGTCTTAGCCAGACTATTGGTGTCTTACTAGACTATTGGTGTCTTACCAGACTATTGGTGTCTTACCAGACTATTGGTGTCTTACTAGACTATTGCTAGACTATTGGTGTCTTACTAGACTATTGGTGTCTTACTAGACTATTGGTGTCTTACTAGACTATTGGTGTCTTACTAGACTATTGGTGTCTTACCAGACTATTGGTGTCTTACCAGACTATTGGTGTCTTACCAGACTATTGGTGTCTTACCAGACTATTGGTGTCTTACTAGACTATTGGTGTCTAGCCAGACTATTGGTGTCTTACCAGACTATTGGTGTCTTACCAGACTATTGGTGTCTTACTAGACTATTGGTGTCTTACCAGACTATTGGTGTCTTACTAGACTATTGGTGTCTTACTAGACTATTGGTGTCTTACCAGACTATTGGTGTCTTACTAGACTATTGGTGTCTTACTAGACTATTGGTGTCTTACCAGACTATTGGTGTCTTACTAGACTATTGGTGTCTTACCAGACTATTGGTGTCTTACTAGACTATTGGTGTCTTACCAGACTATTGGTGTCTTACTAGACTATTGGTGTCTAGCCAGACTATTGGTGTCTAGCCAGACTATTGGTGTCTTACCAGACTATTGGTGTCTTACTAGACTGTCGGTGTCTAGCCAGACTATTGGTGTCTAGCCAGACTATTGGTGTCTTACCAGACTATTGGTGTCTTACTAGACTATTGGTGTCTTACCAGACTATTGGTGTCTTACCAGACTATTGGTGTCTTACCAGACTATTGGTGTCTTACTAGACTATTGGTGTCTTACCAGACTATTGGTGTCTTACCAGACTATTGGTGTCTTACCAGACTATTGGTGTCTTACCAGACTATTGGTGTCTTACCAGACTATTGGTGTCTTACTAGACTATTGGTGTCTTACCAGACTATTGGTGTCTTACTAGACTATTGGTGTCTTACCAGACTATTGGTGTCTTACCAGACTATTGGTGTCTTACCAGACTATTGGTGTCTTACTAGACTATTGGTGTCTAGCCAGACTATTGGTGTCTTACCAGACTATTGGTGTCTTACCATACTATTGGTGTCTTACTAGACTATTGGTGTCTTACTAGACTATTGGTGTCTTACCAGACTATTGGTGTCTTACTAGACTATTGGTGTCTTACCAGACTATTGGTGTCTAACCAGACTATTGGTGTCTAGCCAGACTATTGGTGTCTTACCAGACTATTGGTGTCTTAGTAGACTATCGGTGTCTAGCCAGACTATTGGTGTCTTACCAGACTATTGGTGTCTTACCAGACTATTGGTGTCTTACCAGACTATTGGTGTCTAGCCAGACTATTGGTGTCTTACCAGACTATTGGTGTATAGCCAGACTATTGGTGTCTTACTAGACTATTGGTGTCTTACTAGACTATTGGTGTCTTACCAGACTATTGGTGTCTTACCAGACTATTGGTGTCTTACTAGACTATTGGTGTCTTACCAGACTATTGGTGTCTTACCAGACTATTGGTGTCTTACCAGACTATTGGTGTCTTACCAGACTATTGGTGTCTTACCAGACTATTGGTGTCTTACTAGACTATTGGTGTCTTACCAGACTATTGGTGTCTTACTAGACTATTGGTGTCTTACTAGACTATTGGTGTCTTACCAGACTATTGGTGTCTTACTAGACTATTGGTGTCTTACCAGACTATTGGTGTCTTACCAGACTATTGGTGTCTTACCAGACTATTGGTGTCTTACCAGACTATTGGTGTCTTACCAGACTATTGGTGTCTTACTAGACTATTGGTGTCTTACCAGACTATTGGTGTCTTACTAGACTATTGGTGTCTTACCAGACTATTGGTGTCTTACCAGACTATTGGTGTCTTACCAGACTATTGGTGTCTTACTAGACTATTGGTGTCTTACCAGACTATTGGTGTCTTACTAGACTATTGGTGTCTTACCAGACTATTGGTGTTTTACTAGACTATTGGTGTCTTACCAGACTATTGGTGTCTTACCAGACTATTGGTGTCTGGGTTGAAGCACCAGCAAAAGACAGAGGCTATTGACACCACATCAATGATGTGTATAACATGTATGTAATTTATTTATTCGTGAGATGTATGATTACTGTTAAATGGCAAATGATTATAGCAGTTTTAACACAAACTTATGTAGGCACACACAGACACACAGACACACACACACACACACACACACACACACACACACACACACACACACACACACACACACACACACACACACACACACACACACACACACACACACACACACACACACACACACACACACACACACACTTGTAAAACCTTGGCCAGGAACGTTCCAGAAAGAAAGTGTTTCAAGGAATGAATCTGACATTGATTAAATCAAATTCAGAGAGAAATAGTGAAACTAGCTTCTCCTCGCAAAGCTTGAAGTGGTTAGATAAGCCCATACCTCCTCCAACACAATCCCACATCATCTGCAGAATTGATCCCACACCACACAGTTCCATTCTCCTAATTGCTCAACATTTCTTCCAATATTTACTTAGATGGATTACATAGACCCACAGTCCTCAACCTCACTTATTTACCATACACACAGTCCTCACTACTTACCTTCCAATATAATACTTGTTTACCATAGACCCACAGTCCTCACTACCGTACCTTCCAATATAATACTTATTTACCATAGACCCACAGTCCTCACTACTGTACCTTCCAATATAATACGTATTTACCATAGACACACAGTCCTCACTACCGTACCTTCCAATATAATACTTATTTACCATAGACACACAGTCCTCACTACTGTACCTTCCAATATAATACTTATTTACCATAGACCCACAGTCCTCACTACTGTACCTTCCAATATAATACGTATTTACCATAGACACACAGTCCTCACTACTGTAAATCCCAATATAATATAATCCCAATAATATAATACACTACTGTATATCATAGTATATAGATTGGTGCTAGTTTGATTCACCAGAATCTATAGAGGGGTATTGGTTTCATTCACCAGAGCAACTACACTGTTATATAAGGGTTAGTGCCACCGGCATGTTCTTTATTGAAAACAACGCTATTTTCACAACATTTGCCAGCGCTCGTTTCCCTCGCCCTGCAATTCCCTCTGTGGTCTATATCGCAGGACCACGACTGTAAAGCCAACAGAAACAATGAACATATTAGAGTTGAAGGAAAACAGAAAAATATGTGACTAAGAAACCTAGTTTGGATTCAATCTGTTGTCACTGTTCCCAAAACTACTAACCAATGGAGCAACCAATCATATTCCTCCAAGGCCTCAGCAGTTTCATTCTTATGACATCACAATGGTGGGAGCCCCCTGGGTTTTTTATAAACATTTTTATTTAACTAAGCATGTAGGTTAAAAGAACAAATTCCTATTTACGATGACTGCCTACCCCAGTCAAACCCTATTTACGATGACTGCCTACACCAGCCAAACCCTATTTACGATGACTGCCTACCCCAGTCAAACCCTATTTACGATGACTGCCTACACCAGCCAAACCCTATTTACGATGACTGCCTACCCCAGTCAAACCCTATTTACGATGACTGCCTACCCCAGTCAAACCCTATTTACGATGACTGCCTACCCCAGTCAAACCCTATTTACGATGACTGCCTACACCAGCCAAACCCTATTTACGATGACTGCCTACCCCAGTCAAATCCTATTTACGATGACTGCCTACCCCAGTCAAACGCTATTTACGATGACTGCCTACCCCAGTCAAACCCTATTTACGATGACTGCCTACCCCAGTCAAACCCTATTTACGATGACTGCCTACCCCAGGCAAACCCTATTTACGATGACTGCCTACCCCAGTCAAACCCTATTTACGATGACTGCCTACCCCAGTCAAACCCTATTTACGATGACTGCCTACCCCAGTCAAACCCTAACAACGCTGGGTAAATTGTGCACCGCCCTATGTGACTCCCAATCACCGACAGTTGTGATACAGCCCGGAAGCGAACCAGGGTTTGTACTGCTGCTCCTAGCACTGAGATACAGTGCCTTAGTTGTGCCACTTGGGAGGCCTGGGTGTGTAGAAGCAGCAACAAATGGTTGTTTATATCATCTCTATGTACACTATAGCTAGTTTGAGGACATAAACTAGAAGGGAGACCAAAAAATATATACATTTTATGTAGCCGGTCAATACGATTAACACAACAGGATTAACACAATACAATTAACACAATACAATTAACACAATACGATTAAATACAGTACAATTAAACACAACACGATTAAGACAATGTCGATTTGCTATAGTCTTGTTCTTTGACCTTGTTGTTTTCAGTGGGAGAGGTTGATCTGGGTCTGTTTAGTCATCTTGGTCCTGACACACAGCCCTTTCTCCTTATCCTCTAACTCTGCAGCAGCTTGCTCCACTCTGTTACAGACTCCGAGACCTGGAGTGCAAACTACCTCTCCCTGAGGAGCCCGGGGGATTCAAAACAGAACAGAGCTGTAGGAACACCATGCTGAGACCCTGATCTTTCAGAGGAGCAGCGTCAAGAAAAACAGATGTGAAGCAGAAGGAACACACAGACAACTCTCAGACAGACAACTCTCAGACAGACAACTCTCAGACAGACAACTCTCAGACAGACAACTGTCAGAGACCACAAGGTGCCTGTTTCCTCCCTGTCCGTCTCCCTGAGAGACGAGCATGAGAGCAGTCCACGCACAGAGAACGCATAGTTAAATAAAAAATGTAAATATGAGATCACTAGACAATCTGGACCCTTTCTTTCTAAAATTATCTGCTGAAATTGTTGCCTCCCCTATTACTAGCCTGTTCAACCTCTCTTTCGTGTCGTCTGAGATTCCCAAAGATCGGAAAGCAGCTGCGGTCATCGCCCTCTTCAAAGGGGGGGACACTCTTGACCCAAACTGCAACAGATCTATATCTATCCTACCCTGCCTTTCTAAGGTCTTCGAAAGCCACGTTAACAAACAGATCACAGACCATTTTGAATCCCACCGTACCTTCTCTGCTATGCAATTTGGTTTCAGAGCTGGTCATGGGTGCACCTCAGCCACCTTCAAGGTTCTAAACGACATCTTAACCGCCATCGATAAGAAACATTACTGTGCAGCCGTATTCATTGACCTGGCCAAGGCTTTAGACTGTGTCAATCACCCCATCCTCATCAGCAGAACCAACAGCCTTGGTTTCTCAAATGATTGCCTCACCTGGTTCACTACTTCTCCGACAGAGTTCAGTGTGTCATATCGGAGGGCCTGTTGTCCTGACATCTGGCAGTCTCTATGGAGGTGCCACAGGGTTAAATTCTTGGGCCAACTCTCTTCTCTGTATACATCAATGATGTTGCTCTTGCTGCTGGTGAATCTGAGATACCTCTACGCAGACGACACCATTATGTATACTTCTGGCCCTTCTTTGGACACTGTGTTAACAACCCTCCAGACAAGCTTCAATGCCATACAACTCTCCTTCCGTGGCCTCCAACTGCTCTTAAAGTAAAACTAAATGCATGCTCTTCAACCGATCGCTGCCTGCACCTGCTCGCCCGTCCAGCATCACTAATCTTGACGGTTCTGACTTAGAATATGTGGACTACAAATACCTAGGTGTCCGGTTTCGACTGTAAATTCTCCGTTCAGACTCACATAAAACATATCCAATCCAAAGTTAAATCTAGAATTGGCTTCCTATTTTGCAACAAAGCATCCTTCACTCATGTTGCCAAACATACCCTCCTGAAACTGACCATCTTACCGATCCTCGACTTTGGCGATGTCATTTACAAAATAGCCTCCAACACCCTACTCAACAAATTGGATGAAGTCTATCACAGTGCCATCCATTTTGTCACCAAAGCCCCATATACTACCCACCACTGCAACCTCTACGCTCTCGTTGGCTGGCCCTTGCTTCATTCTCGTCATCAAACCCACTGGCTCCAGGTCATCTACAAGACCCTGCTAGGTAAAGTCCCGCCTTATTTCAGCTCACTGGTCACCATAGCTGCACCCACCCGTAGCACACGCTCACTTGTCACCCCCAAAGCCAATTCCTCCTTTGGCCGCCTTTCTTTCCAGTTCTCTGCTGCCAATGACTGAAACGAACTACAAAAATCTCTGAAACTGGAAACACTTATCTCCCTCACTAGCTTTAAGCACCAGCTGTCAGAGCAGTTCACAGATTACTGCACCTGTACATACTGTAGCCCATCTATAAATGGCCCAAACAACTACCTCTTCCCCTACTGTATTTATTGATTTATTTTGCTCCTATGGACCCCAGTATTTCTACTTTGCACCCTCATCTACTGTCAAATCTATCATTCCAGTGTTTTAATTGCTATATTGTATTTACTTCGCCACCATGGCCGTTTTATTGCCTTTACCTCCCTTATCTCACCTCATTTACTCATATTGTATACAGACTTATTGTTCTACTGTATTACTGACTGTATGTTTGTTTTACTCCATGTGTAACTCTGGGCTGGTTAGAGGAGGCAGGTAACCTAGTGGTTAGAGGAGGCAGGTAACCTAGTGGTTAGAGGAGGCAGGTAACCTAGTGGTTAGAGGAGGCAGGTAACCTAGTGGTTAGAGGAGGCAGGTAGTCTAGTGGTTAGAGGAGGCAGGTAACCTAGTGGTTAGAGGAGGCAGGTAACCTAGTGGTTAGAGGAGGCAGGTAACCTAGTGGTTAGAGGAGGCAGGTCGTCTAGTGGTTAGAGGAGGTGGTAACGTAGTGGTTAGAGGAGGCAGGTCGTCTAGTGGTTAGAGGAGGCAGGTAGCCTAGTGGTTAGAGGAGGCAGGTAACCTAGTGGTTAGAGGAGGCAGGTAACCTAGTGGTTAGAGGAGGCAGGTAACCTAGTGGTTAGAGGAGGCAGGTAACCTAGTGGTTAGAGGAGGCAGGTAACATAGTGGTTAAAGGAGGCAGGTAGTCTAGTGGTTAGAGGAGGCATGTAACCTAGTGGTTAGAGGAAGCAGGTAGTCTAGTGGTTAGAGGAGGCAGGTAAGTAGGTGTCAGTAAAGTAGGAGAAGGGTGTCAGTAAAGGGAGACAGGAGAAGGGTGTCAGTAAAGGGAGACAGGAGAAGGGTGTCAGTAAAAGGGAGACAGGAGAAGGGTGTCAGTAACGGGAGACAGGAGAAGGGTGTCAGTAAAGGGAGACAGGAGAAGGGTGTCAGTAAAGGGAGACAGGAGAAGGGTGTCAGTAAAGGGAGACAGGAGAAGGGTGTCAGTAAAGGGAGACAGGAGAAGGGTGTCAGTAAAGGGAGACAGGAGAAGGGTGTCAGTAAAGGGAGACAGGAGAAGGGTGTCAGTAAAGGGAGACAGGAGAAGGGTGTCAGTAAAGGGAGACAGGAGAGGGGTGTCAGTAAAGGGAGACAGGAGAAGGGTGTCAGTAAAGGGAGACAGGAGAAGGGTGTCAGTAAAGGGAGACAGGAGAAGGGTGTCAGTAAAGGGAGACAGGAGAAGGGTGTCAGTAAAGGGAGACAGGAGAAGGGTGTCAGTAAAGGGAGACGGGAGAAGGGTGAGAAAGGGAGGGAGAAGGGTGTCAGTAAAGGGAGACAGGAGAAGGGTGTCAGTAAAGGGAGACAGGAGAAGGGTGTCAGTAAAGGGAGACAGGAGGAGAAGGGTGTCAGTAAAGGGAGACAGGAGAGAGGGTGTCAGTAAAGGGAGACAGGGAAGGGTGTCAGAGACAGGAGAAGGGTGTCAGTAAAGGGAGACAGGAGAAGGGTGTCAGTAAAGGGAGACAGGAGAAGGGTGTCAGTAAAGGGAGACAGGAGAAGGGTGTCAGTAAAGGGAGACAGGAGAAGGAGGGGATGTCAGTAAAGGGAGACAGAGAAGGGTGTCAGGGAGACAGGAAGGGTGTCAGTAAAGGGAGACAGGAGAAGGGTGTCAGTAAAGGAGACAGGAGAGGGGTGTCAGTAAAGGGAGACAGGAGAAGGGTGTCAGTAAAGGGAGACAGGAGAAGGGTGTCAGTAACGGGAGACAGGAGAAGGGTGTCAGTAAAGGAGACAGGAGAAGGGTGTGTCAGTAAGGGTGTCAGGGAGACAGGAGAAGGGTGTCAGTAACGGGAGAGGGAGAAGGGTGTCAGTAAAGGGAGACAGGAGAAGGGTGTCAGTAAAGGGAGACAGGAGAAGGGTGTCAGTAACGGGAGACGGGAGAAGGGTGTCAGTAACGGGAGATGGGAGAAGGGTGTCAGTAAAGGGAGAAGGGTGTCAGTAAAGGGAGACAGGAGAGGGGTTTCAGTAAAGTGAGACAGGTGAAGGGTGTCAGTAAAGGGAGACAGGAGAGGGGTTTCAGTAAAGTGAGACAGGTGAAGGGTGTCAGTAAAGTAGGAGAGGGGTGTCAGTAAAGTGGAAAGAACACCTCATCTTACCTTCATCGTTTAATCTCCCAGCAACTCCGCCAGGGTGACCACTGTGTTGTCAAGTGCATAAACGGCAGGAAGAGAGGGAGAGAAAGATGGTTTGTGTGTGTAGGGGAGATTTGATTAGATTTTTGATGTGATTTATTGGGATCCCAATCAGCCGACACCAATGGGGAGTTTTACTGGGGTCCGACATCACAGACAAAATACTTCACAATGTACATACATGTAAATACATTAAGAGGTCTGTGTGCCAGTGCTGTGTGTGTGTGTCAGTACTGTGTGTCAGGGCTGTGTGTGTCAGTGCTGTGTGTGTGTGTCAGTACTGTGTGTCAGTGCTGTGTGTGTGTCAGGGCTGTGTGTGCCAGTGCTGTGTGTGTGTGTCAGTGCTGTGTGTGTGTCAGGGCTGTGTGTGCCAGTGCTGTGTGTGTGTGTGTCAGTGCTGTGTGTGTGTCAGTACTGTGTGCCAGTGCTGTGTGTGTGTGCCAGTGCTGTGTGTGTGTGTGTCAGTACTGTGTGCCAGGGCTGTGTGTGTGTGTCAGTGCTGTGTGTCAGGGCTGTGTGTGTCAGTAGTACTGTGTGCCAGTGCTGTGTGTGTGTGCCAGTGCTGTGTGTGTGTGTCAGTACTGTGTGCCAGGGCTGTGTGTGTGTGTCAGTGCTGTGTGTCAGGGCTGTGTGTGTCAGTGCTGTGTGTGTGTCAGTACTGTGTGCCAGTGCTGTGTGTGTGTGTCAGTGCTGTGTGTGTGTCAGTACTGTGTGCCAGGGCTGTGTGTGTGTGTCAGTGCTGTGTGTCAGGGCTGTGTGTGTCAGTGCTGTGTGTGTGTCAGGGCTGTGTGTGTCAGTGCTGTGTGTGTGTCAGGGCAGTGTGTGTGTCAATTCTGTGTGCCAGGG
>NC_068442.1:51454197-51459197 GCF_023373465.1 Oncorhynchus keta
AAAGGGATATCAGTAAGTGTGACACACATTCTTGTCTGTTTACAGATGGTGTGGTGGGATAGAGGGAGTGCAGAGGGAGAGGGAGGGAGGAGAGCAGAGGGAGAGGGAGGGAGTGCAGAGGGAGAGGGAGGAGAGCAGGAGAGAGGGAGGAGAGCAGGAGAGAGGGAGGAGAGCAGAGGGAGAGGGAGGGAGGAGAGCAGAGGGAGAGGGAGGGAGTGCAGAGGGAGAGGGAGGGAGGAGAGCAGAGGGAGAGGGAGGGAGCGCAGAGGGAGAGGGAGGGAGGAGAGCAGAGGGAGAGGGAGGGAGTGCAGAGGGAGAGGGAGGAGAGCAGGAGAGAGGGAGGAGAGCAGGAGAGAGGGAGGAGAGCAGGAGAGAGGGAGGAGAGCAGGAGAGAGGGAGGAGAGCAGAGGGAGAGGGAGGAGAGCAGGAGAGAGGGAGGAGAGCAGGAGAGAGGGAGGAGAGCAGAGGGAGAGGGAGGGAGCACAAAGGGAGATGGAGGAGAGCAGGAGAGAGGGAGGAGAGCAGGAGAGAGGGAGGGAGAGCAGAGGGAGAGGGAGGGAGAACAGGAGAGAGGGAGGAGAGCAGGAGAGGGGGAGGAGAGCAGTAGAGAGAGGGAGGAGAGCAGAGGGAAATGGAGGGAGAGCAGGAGAGAGGGAGGAGAGCAGAGGGAGAGGGAGGGACTGCAGGAGAGAGGAAGGAGAGCAGAGGGAGAGGCAGGGAGAGCAGAGGGAGAGTGAAGAGAGCAGAAGGAGTGGGAGGGAGAGCAGGAGAGAGGGAGGGAGAGCAGAGGGAGAGGGAGGGAGCACAAAGGGAGATGGAGGAGAGCAGGAGAGAGGGAGGAGAGCAGGAGAGAGGGAGGGAGAGCAGAGGGAGAGGGAGGGAGAACAGGAGAGAGGGAGGAGAGCAGGAGGGGGAGGAGAGCAGTAGAGAGAGGGAGGAGAGCAGAGGGAAATGGAGGGAGAGCAGGAGAGAGGGAGGAGAGCAGAGGGAGAGGGAGGGACTGCAGGAGAGAGGAAGGAGAGCAGAGGGAGAGGCAGGGAGAGCAGAGGGAGAGTGAAGAGAGCAGAAGGAGTGGGAGGGAGAGCAGGAGAGAGGGAGGGAGAGCAGAGGGAGAGTGAGGAGAGCAGAAGGAGAGGGAGGGAGAGCAGAGGGATACGGAGGGAGGAGAGCAGAGGGAGACGGAGGAGAGCAGATGGAGACGGAGGGAGAGCAGAGGGAGACGGAGGAGAGCAGAGGGAGACGGAGGGAGAGCAGAGGGAGACGGAGGAGAGCAGAGGGATACGGAGGAGAGCAGAGGGATACGGAGGAGAGCAGAGGGAGACGGAGGGAGAGCAGAGGGATACGGAGGAGAGCAGAGGGATACGGAGGGAGGAGAGCAGAGGGATACGGAGGAGAGCAGAGGGATACGGAGGGAGGAGAGCAGAGGGATACGGAGGGAGGAGAGCAGAGGGATACGGAGGAGAGCAGAGGGATACGGAGGAGAGCAGAGGGAGACAGAGGAGAGCAGAGGGATGCGGAGGGAGGAGAGCAGAGGGATACGGAGGAGAGCAGAGGGATACGGAGGAGAGCAGAGGGAGACGGAGGGAGGAGAGGGATACGGAGGAGAGCAGAGGGAGACAGAGGAGAGCAGAGGGATACGGAGGAGAGCAGAGGGATACGGAGGAGAGCAGAGGGAGACGGAGGGAGAGCAGAGGGATACGGAGGAGAGCAGAGGGATACGGAGGAGAGCAGAGGGATACGGAGGAGAGCAGAGGGAGACGGAGGAGAGCAGAGGGAGACGGAGGGAGAGCAGAGGGAGACAGAGGAGAGCAGAGGGAGACAGAGGAGAGCAGATGGAGACAGAGGAGAGCAGATGGAGACAGAGGAGAGAAGATGGAGACGGAGGGAGAGCAGAGGGATACGGAGGAGAGCAGAGGGAGACGGAGGGAGAGCAGAGGGAGACAGAGGAGAGCAGATGGAGACGGAGGGAGAGCAGAGGGAGACAGAGGAGAGCAGATGGAGACAGAGGAGAGCAGAGGGATACGGAGGGAGAGCAGAGGGAGACGGAGGGAGAGCAGATGGAGACGGAGGGAGAGCAGAGGGAGAGGGAGGAGAGCGGAGGGGAGGAGAGCAGAGAGAGGGGGAGAGCAGGAGAGAGGGAGGAGAGAGGAGAGAGGGAGGAGAGCAGAGGGAGGGAGAGAGCAGGAGGAGGGAGGAGATGGAGACAGAGGAGAGCAGAGGGAGACGGAGGGAGCACAAAGGAGATGGAGAGAGCAGGAGGAGGGAGGAGAGAGGGAGAGGGAGGAGAGCAGAGGGAGAGGGAGGGAGGAACAGGAGAGATGGAGGAGAGCAGGAGGAGGGGAGGAGAGCAGAGAGAGAGGGAGGAGAGCAGAGGGAAATGGAGGGAGAGCAGGAGAGAGGGAGGAGAGCAGAGGGAGAGGGAGGGACTGCAGGAGAGGGAGGGAGAGCAGAGGGAGAGGGAGGGAGAGCAGAGGGAGAGGAGGAGAGCAGAAGGAGGGGAGGAGAGAGAGGAGAGGGAGAGGGAGGGAGGGAGAGGAGACGGAGGAGAGGAGATGGAGGAGAGGAGGAGGAGCAGGAGGAGGGAGGGAGAGAGAGGGAGAGGGAGGGAGAACAGGAGAGAGGGAGGAGAGCAGGAGAGGGGGAGGAGAGGAGGAGAGGGAGAGAGCAGAGGGAAATGGAGGGAGAGGGAGACGGAGGAGAGCAGAGGGAGAGGAGGGAGACAGAGGGAGAGAGGAGGAGAGCAGAGGGAGACGGAGGGAGAGCAGATGGAGACGGAGGAGAGCAGAGGAGGGAGGGAGGAGAGCAGAGGGAGGAGAGCGGAGGGAGGAGAGCAGATGGAGACGGAGGGAGAGGAGAGGGATACGGAGGGAGAGAGCAGAGGGAGACGGAGGAGAGCAGAGGAGACGGAGGGAGAGCAGAGGGAGACGGAGGAGAGCAGAGGGAGACGGAGGAGAGCAGAGGGAGACGGAGGAGAGCAGAGGGATACGGAGGGAGGAGAGCAGAGGGATATGGAGGGAGAGAGCAGGAGAGAGGGAGGAGAGCAGAGGGAGAGGGGGAGGGACTGCAGGAGAGAGGAGAGGAGAGCAGAGGGAGAGGGAGGAGAGCAGAGGGATACGGAGGAAGAGAGCAGAGGGATACGGAGGAGAGGAGAGCAGGAGAGGAGGGAGGGAGAGAGGGAGAGGGAGAGGCAGAGGGAGCACAAGGAGGGAGATGGAGGAGAGCAGGAGATACGGAGGAGAGCAGAGGGAGAGGAGGGAGAGCAGAGGGAGAGGAGGGAGAACAGGAGAGACGGAGGAGAGCAGAGGGAGACAGGAGGAGAGCAGAGGGATACGGAGGAGAGCAGAGGGAAATGGAGGGAGAGCAGGAGAGACGGAGGAGAGCAGAGGGAGAGGGAGGGACTGCAGGAGACGGAGGAAGGAGGAGCAGAGGAGAGGGGAGAGGAGGGAGAGAGGGAGACGGAGGAGAGCAGAGGGAGACGGAGGGAGAGCAGAGGGAGACAGAGGAGAGCAGAGGGAGACAGAGGAGAGCAGATGGAGACAGGGAGGGCAGAGGAGACAGAGGGATATGGGAGGGAGGGAGAGCAGAGGGAGACGGAGGAGAGCAGATGGAGACGGAGGGAGAGCAGAGGGAGACAGAGGAGAGCAGATGGAGACGGAGGGAGAGCAGAGGGAGACGGAGGAGAGCAGAGGGAGACAGAGGAGAGCAGAGGGATACGGAGGAGAGCAGAGGGAGACGGAGGGAGAGCAGAGGGAGACGGAGGGAGAGCAGAGGGAGACGGAGGGAGGAGAGACAGAGGGATACGGAGGAGGAGAGCAGAGGGAGACGGAGGGAGGAGAGCAGAGGGATACGGAGGGAGGAGAGCAGAGGGAGACGGAGGAGAGCAGAGGGATACGGAGGAGAGAGCAGAGGAGACGGAGGAGAGCAGAGGAGGGAGGAGAGCAGAGGGAGGAGGAGAGCAGAGGGAGACGGAGGAGAGCAGAGGGAGACGGAGGGAGGAGAGGGAGACGGAGGAGAGCAGAGGGAGACGGAGGAGAGCAGAGGGAGACGGAGGAGAGCAGAGGGAGACGGAGGAGAGCAGAGGGAGACGGAGGGAGAGCAGAGGGAGACGGAGGAGAGCAGAGGGAGACGGAGGAGAGCAGAGGGAGACGGAGGAGAGCAGAGGGAGACGGAGGAGAGCAGAGGGAGACGGAGGGAGAGCAGAGGGAGACGGAGGAGAGCAGAGGGAGACGGAGGAGAGCAGAGGGAGACGGAGGAGAGGAGAGGAGACGGAGGAGAGCAGAGGGAGACGGAGGAGAGCAGAGGGATACGGAGGGAGAGCAGAGGGATACGGAGGGAGAGCAGAGGGATACGGAGGGAGAGAGCAGAGGGAGACGGAGGGAGGAGAGCAGAGGGATACGGAGGAGAGCAGAGGGAGACGGAGGGAGGAGAGCAGAGGGAGACGGAGGGAGGAGAGCAGATGGAGACGGAGGGAGGAGAGGGATACGGAGGGAGAGCAGAGGGATACGGAGGAGAGCAGAGGGATACGGAGGAGAGCAGAGGGAGACGGAGGAGAGCAGAGGGATACGGAGGAGAGCAGAGGGAGACGGAGGAGAGCAGAGGGATACGGAGGGAGGAGAGCAGAGGGAGACGGAGGAGAGCAGAGGGAGACGGAGGAGAGCAGAGGGAGACGGAGGAGAGCAGAGGGAGACGGAGGAGAGCAGAGGGAGACGGAGGAGAGCAGAGGGAGACGGAGGAGAGCAGAGGGAGACGGAGGGAGAGCAGAGGGATACGGAGGAGAGCAGAGGGAGACGGAGGAGAGCAGAGGGATACGGAGGGAGAGCAGAGGGAGACGGAGGGAGAGCAGAAGGAGACGGAGGAGAGCAGAGGGAGACGGAGGGAGAGCAGAAGGAGACGGAGGAGAGCAGAGGGAGACGGAGGGAGAGCAGAGGGATACGGAGGGAGAGCAGAGGGAGACGGAGGGAGAGCAGAAGGATACGGAGGAGAGCAGAGGGATACGGAGG
>NC_068442.1:51464197-51546697 GCF_023373465.1 Oncorhynchus keta
CTCCCTCATCATCAAAGCAGATCTCTCTCTCATCATCAAAGCAGACATCTCTCTCATCATCAAAGCAGATCTCTCTCTCATCATCAAAGCAGATCTCTCTCATCATCAAAGCAGATCTCTCTCATCATCAAAGCAGATCTCTCTCATCATCAAAGCAGATCTCTCTCATCATCAAAGCAGATCTCTCTCTCATCATCAAAGCAGACATCTCCCTCATCATCATAGCAGATCTTGCTCTCATCATCAAAGCCGATCTCTCCCTCATCATCAAAGCAGACATCTCCCTCATCATCCAAGCAGACATCTCCCTCATCATCATAGCAGATCTCACTCTCATCATCAAAGCAGATCTCTCTCTCTCACCACCAAAGCAGATCTCTCTCTCTCTCTCTCTCTCTCTCTCTCTCTCTCTCTCTCTCTCTCTCTCTCTCTCTCTCTCTCTCTTCTCTCTCTCTCTCTCTCTCTCTCTCTCTCTCTCTCTCTCTCTCTCTCTCACCACCAACGCAGATCTCTATCTCTCTCTCTCTCTTCCTCTCCTCTCTCTCTCTCTCTCTCTCTCTCTCTCTCTCTCTCTCTCTCTCTCTCTCTCTCTCTCTCTCTCTCTCTCTCTCTCTCTCTCTCTCTCTCTCTCTCTCTCTCTCTCTACCAAAGCAGATCTCTCTCTCTCTCTCTCTCTCTCTCTCTCTCTCTCTCTCTCTCTCTCTCGCTCTCTCTCTCTCTACCAAAGCAGATCTCTCTCTCTCTCTCTCTCTCTCTCTCTCTCTCTCTCTCTCTCTCTCTCTCTCTCTCTCTCTCTCTCTCTACCAAAGCAGATCTCTCTCTCTCTTCCTCTCCCTCTCTCCCTCTCTCTCTCTCTCTCCCAAAGCAGATCTCTCTCTAATCATCATAGCAGATCTCTCTCTCTCTCTCTCTCTCTCTCATTACCAACACAGATGCTCTGACTGCTGCATTGTGATTGTTGTCATAATTAAGCAAGTAACTGTGACAAATGACCTGGAAACAGATGATAAACTGAAACAGTCTTGAATCATAATACATCATAATGGAAGGAAACTAATCATCTCCAAATGGGACACGTTCTGACCTTTATTTCCTGTGTTTTTGTATTTAGTTAGTATGGTCAGGGCGTGAGTTGGGTGGGCAGTCTATGTTTGTTTTTCTATGTTTTGGGTATTTCTATGTTTCGGCCTAGTATGGTTCTCAATCAGAGGCAGGTGTCATTGGTTGTCTCTGATTGAGAATCATACTTAGGTAGCCTGGGTTTCACTGTGTGTTTGTGGGTGATTGTTCCTGTCTCTGTCTTTGCACCAGATAGGACTGTTTTGAGTTTTCACATTTCTTGTTTTTTGTTAGTTTGTTCATGTGAAGTGATTTATTAAAGCATGAATCAAAACAACCACGCTGCGCTTTGGTCCGCCTCTCGTTCAGATGAAGAAAACCATTACAAAATGCGACATTGTATCTACTGTTTTGCACGTCTAATGGATATAGTCTAGATACCAAATTGGTTCAGTTCTCTTTGGGCCAGGAGTAACTGTAGTCCATGGTTCAGTTGTCTTTGGGCCAGGAGTAACTGTAGTCCATGGTTCAGTTGTCTTTGGGCCAGGAGTAACTGTAGTCCATGGTTCAGTTGTCTTTGGGCCAGGAGTAACTGTAGTCCATGGTTCAGTTGTCTTTGGGCCAGGAGTAACTGTAGTCCATGGTTCAGTTGTCTTTGGGCCAGGAGTAACTGTAGTCCATGGTTCAGTTCTCTTTGGACCAGGAGTAACTGTAGTCCATGGTTCAGTTCCCTTTGGGCCAGGAGTAACTGTAGTCCATGGTTCAGTTCTCTTTGGACCAGGAGTAACTGTAGTCCATGGTTCAGTTGTCTTTGGGCCAGGAGTAACTGTAGTCCATGGTTCAGTTGTCTTTGGGCCAGGAGTAACTGTAGTCCATGGTTCAGTTCTCTTTGGGCCAGGAGTAACTGTAGTCCATGGTTCAGTTGTCTTTGGGCCAGGAGTAACTGTAGTCCATGGTTCAGTTCTCTTTGGGCCAGGAGTAACTGTAGTCCATGGTTCAGTTCTCTTTGGACCAGGAGTAACTGTAGTCCATGGTTCAGTTCTCTTTGGGCCAGGAGTAATTGTAGTCCATGGTTCAGTTCTCTTTGGGCCAGGAGTAACTGTAGTCCATGGTTCAGTTGTCTTTGGGCCAGGAGTAACTGTAGTCCATGGTTCAGTTCTCTTTGGGCCAGGAGCAACTGTAGTCCATGGTTCAGTTGTCTTTGGGCCAGGAGTAACTGTAGTCCATGGTTCAGTTCTCTTTGGGCCAGGAGTAACTGTAGTCCATGGTTCAGTTCTCTTTGGACCAGGAGTAACTGTAGTCCATGGTTCAGTTCTCTTTGGGCCAGGACTAACTGTAGTCCATGGTTCAGTTGTCTTTGGGCCAGGAGTAACTGTAGTCCATGGTTCAGTTCTCTTTGGGCCAGGACTAACTGTAGTCCATGGTTCAGTTGTCTTTGGGCCAGGAGTAACTGTAGTCCATGGTTCAGTTCTCTTTGGGCCAGGACTAACTGTAGTCCATGGTTCAGTTGTCTTTGGGCCAGGAGTAACTGTTGTCCATGGTTCAGTTCTCTTTGGGCCAGGAGTAACTGTAGTCCATGGTTCAGTTCTCTTTGGGCCAGGAGTAACTGTAGTCCATGGTTCAGTTCTCTTTGGGCCAGGGGTAACTGTAGTCCATGGTTCAGTTCTCTTTGGGCCAGGACTAACTGTAGTCCATGGTTCAGTTCTCTTTGGGCCAGGAGTAACTGTAGTCCATGGTTCAGTTCTCTTTGGGCCAGGACTAACTGTAGTCCATGGTTCAGTTGTCTTTGGGCCAGGAGTAACTGTAGTCCATGGTTCAGTTCTCTTTGGGCCAGGAGTACTGTAGTCCATGGTTCAGTTCTCTTTGGGCTAGGAGTAACTGTAGTCCATGGTTCAGTTCTCTTTGGGCCAGGGGTAACTGTAGTCCATGGTTCAGTTCTCTTTGGGCCAGGAGTTACTGTAGTCCATGGTTCAGTTCTCTTTGGGCCAGGAGTAACTGTAGTCCATGGTTCAGTTCCATTTGGGCCAGGAGTAACTGTAGTCCATGGTTCAGTTCTCTTTGGGCCAGGAGTAACTGTAGTCCATGGTTCAGTTCTCTTTGGGCCAGGAGTACTGTAGTCCATGGTTCAGTTCTCTTTGGGCCAGGACTAACTGTAGTCCATGGTTCAGTTGTCTTTGGGCCAGGAGTAACTGTAGTCCATGGTTCAGTTCTCTTTGGGCCAGGAGTAACTGTAGTCCATGGTTCAGTTCTCTTTGGGCCAGGAGTAACTGTAGTCCATGGTTCAGTTCTCTTTGGGCCAGGGGTAACTGTAGTCCATGGTTCAGTTCTCTATGGGCCAGGAGTAACTGTAGTCCATGGTTCAGTTCTCTTTGGGCCAGGAGTAACTGTAGTCCATGGTTCAGTTGTCTTTGGGCCAGGAGTAACTGTAGTCCATGGTTCAGTTCTCTTTGGGCCAGGAGTAACTGTAGTCCATGGTTCAGTTGTCTTTGGGCCAGGAGTAACTGTAGTCCATGGTTCAGTTCTCTTTGGGCCAGGAGAAACTGTAGTCCATGGTTCAGTTCTCTTTGGGCCAGGAGTAACTGTGGTCCATGGTTCAGTTCTCTTTGGGCCAGGAGTAACTGTGGTCCATGGTTCAGTTCTCTTTGGGCCAGGACTAACTGTGGTCCATGGTTCAGTTCTCTTTGGGCCAGGAGTAACTGTAGTCCATGGTTCAGTTCACTTTGGGCCAGGACTAACTGTAGTCCATGGTTCAGTTGTCTTTGGGCCAGGAGTAACTGTAGTCCATGGTTCAGTTCTCTTTGGGCCAGGAGTACTGTAGTCCATGGTTCAGTTGTCTTTGGGCCAGGAGTAACTGTAGTCCATGGTTCAGTTGTCTTTGGGCCAGGACTAACTGTAGTCCATGGTTCAGTTGTCTTTGGGCCAGGAGTTACTGTAGTCCATGGTTCAGTTCTCTTTGGGCCAGGAGTAACTGTAGTCCATGGTTCAGTTCTCTTTGGGCCAGGAGTAACTGTAGTCCATGGTTCAGTTCTCTTTGGGCCAGGGGTAACTGTAGTCCATGGTTCAGTTCTCTTTGGGCCAGGACTAACTGTAGTCCATGGTTCAGTTCTCTTTGGGCCAGGAGTAACTGTAGTCCATGGTTCAGTTCTCTTTGGGCCAGGACTAACTGTAGTCCATGGTTCAGTTGTCTTTGGGCCAGGAGTAACTGTAGTCCATGGTTCAGTTCTCTTTGGGCCAGGAGTACTGTAGTCCGTGGTTCAGTTCTCTTTGGGCCAGGAGTAACTGTAGTCCATGGTTCAGTTCTCTTTGGGCCAGGGGTAACTGTAGTCCATGGTTCAGTTCTCTTTGGGCCAGGAGTTACTGTAGTCCATGGTTCAGTTCTCTTTGGGCCAGGAGTAACTGTAGTCCATGGTTCAGTTCCATTTGGGCCAGGAGTAACTGTAGTCCATGGTTCAGTTCTCTTTGGGCCAGGAGTAACTGTAGTCCATGGTTCAGTTCTCTTTGGGCCAGGAGTACTGTAGTCCATGGTTCAGTTCTCTTTGGGCCAGGACTAACTGTAGTCCATGGTTCAGTTGTCTTTGGGCCAGGAGTAACTGTAGTCCATGGTTCAGTTCTCTTTGGGCCAGGAGTAACTGTAGTCCATGGTTCAGTTCTCTTTGGGCCAGGAGTAACTGTAGTCCATGCTTCAGTTCTCTTTGGGCCAGGGGTAACTGTAGTCCATGGTTCAGTTCTCTTTGGGCCAGGAGTAACTGTAGTCCATGGTTCAGTTATCTTTGGGCCAGGAGTAACTGTAGTCCATGGTTCAGTTGTCTTTGGGCCAGGAGTAACTGTAGTCCATGGTTCAGTTCTCTTTGGGCCAGGAGTAATTGTAGTCCATGGTTCAGTTCTCTTTGGGCCAGGAGTAACTGTAGTCCATGGTTCAGTTGTCTTTGGGCCAGGAGTAACTGTAGTCCATGGTTCAGTTCTCTTTGGGCCAGGAGAAACTGTAGTCCATGGTTCAGTTGTCTTTGGGCCAGGAGTAACTGTAGTCCATGGTTCAGTTCTCTTTGGGCCAGGAGTAACTGTAGTCCATGGTTCAGTTCTCTTTGGACCAGGAGTAACTGTAGTCCATGGTTCAGTTCTCTTTGGGCCAGGACTAACTGTAGTCCATGGTTCAGTTGTCTTTGGGCCAGGAGTAACTGTAGTCCATGGTTCAGTTCTCTTTGGGCCAGGACTAACTGTAGTCCATGGTTCAGTTGTCTTTGGGCCAGGAGTAACTGTAGTCCATGGTTCAGTTCTCTTTGGGCCAGGACTAACTGTAGTCCATGGTTCAGTTGTCTTTGGGCCAGGAGTAACTGTTGTCCATGGTTCAGTTCTCTTTGGGCCATGAGTAACTGTAGTCCATGGTTCAGTTCTCTTTGGGCCAGGAGTAACTGTAGTCCATGGTTCAGTTCTCTTTGGGCCAGGGGTAACTGTAGTCCATGGTTCAGTTCTCTTTGGGCCAGGACTAACTGTAGTCCATGGTTCAGTTCTCTTTGGGCCAGGAGTAACTGTAGTCCATGGTTCAGTTCTCTTTGGGCCAGGACTAACTGTAGTCCATGGTTCAGTTGTCTTTGGGCCAGGAGTAACTGTAGTCCATGGTTCAGTTCTCTTTGGGCCAGGAGTACTGTAGTCCATGGTTCAGTTCTCTTTGGGCTAGGAGTAACTGTAGTCCATGGTTCAGTTCTCTTTGGGCCAGGGGTAACTGTAGTCCATGGTTCAGTTCTCTTTGGGCCAGGAGTTACTGTAGTCCATGGTTCAGTTCTCTTTGGGCCAGGAGTAACTGTAGTCCATGGTTCAGTTCCATTTGGGCCAGGAGTAACTGTAGTCCATGGTTCAGTTCTCTTTGGGCCAGGAGTAACTGTAGTCCATGGTTCAGTTCTCTTTGGGCCAGGAGTACTGTAGTCCATGGTTCAGTTCTCTTTGGGCCAGGACTAACTGTAGTCCATGGTTCAGTTGTCTTTGGGCCAGGAGTAACTGTAGTCCATGGTTCAGTTCTCTTTGGGCCAGGAGTAACTGTAGTCCATGGTTCAGTTCTCTTTGGGCCAGGAGTAACTGTAGTCCATGGTTCAGTTCTCTTTGGGCCAGGGGTAACTGTAGTCCATGGTTCAGTTCTCTATGGGCCAGGAGTAACTGTAGTCCATGGTTCAGTTCTCTTTGGGCCAGGAGTAACTGTAGTCCATGGTTCAGTTGTCTTTGGGCCAGGAGTAACTGTAGTCCATGGTTCAGTTCTCTTTGGGCCAGGAGTAACTGTAGTCCATGGTTCAGTTGTCTTTGGGCCAGGAGTAACTGTAGTCCATGGTTCAGTTCTCTTTGGGCCAGGAGAAACTGTAGTCCATGGTTCAGTTCTCTTTGGGCCAGGAGTAACTGTGGTCCATGGTTCAGTTCTCTTTGGGCCAGGAGGAACTGTGGTCCTTGGTTCAGTTCTCTTTGGGCCAGGACTAACTGTGGTCCATGGTTCAGTTCTCTTTGGGCCAGGAGTAACTGTAGTCCATGGTTCAGTTCACTTTGGGCCAGGACTAACTGTAGTCCATGGTTCAGTTGTCTTTGGGCCAGGAGTAACTGTAGTCCATGGTTCAGTTCTCTTTGGGCCAGGAGTACTGTAGTCCATGGTTCAGTTGTCTTTGGGCCAGGAGTAACTGTAGTCCATGGTTCAGTTGTCTTTGGGCCAGGACTAACTGTAGTCCATGGTTCAGTTGTCTTTGGGCCAGGAGTTACTGTAGTCCATGGTTCAGTTCTCTTTGGGCCAGGAGTAACTGTAGTCCATGGTTCAGTTCTCTTTGGGCCAGGAGTAACTGTAGTCCATGGTTCAGTTCTCTTTGGGCCAGGGGTAACTGTAGTCCATGGTTCAGTTCTCTTTGGGCCAGGACTAACTGTAGTCCATGGTTCAGTTCTCTTTGGGCCAGGAGTAACTGTAGTCCATGGTTCAGTTCTCTTTGGGCCAGGACTAACTGTAGTCCATGGTTCAGTTGTCTTTGGGCCAGGAGTAACTGTAGTCCATGGTTCAGTTCTCTTTGGGCCAGGAGTACTGTAGTCCGTGGTTCAGTTCTCTTTGGGCCAGGAGTAACTGTAGTCCATGGTTCAGTTCTCTTTGGGCCAGGGGTAACTGTAGTCCATGGTTCAGTTCTCTTTGGGCCAGGAGTTACTGTAGTCCATGGTTCAGTTCTCTTTGGGCCAGGAGTAACTGTAGTCCATGGTTCAGTTCCATTTGGGCCAGGAGTAACTGTAGTCCATGGTTCAGTTCTCTTTGGGCCAGGAGTAACTGTAGTCCATGGTTCAGTTCTCTTTGTGCCAGGAGTACTGTAGTCCATGGTTCAGTTCTCTTTGGGCCAGGACTAACTGTAGTCCATGGTTCAGTTGTCTTTGGGCCAGGAGTAACTGTAGTCCATGGTTCAGTTCTCTTTGGGCCAGGAGTAACTGTAGTCCATGGTTCAGTTCTCTTTGGGCCAGGAGTAACTGTAGTCCATGCTTCAGTTCTCTTTGGGCCAGGGGTAACTGTAGTCCATGGTTCAGTTCTCTTTGGGCCAGGAGTAACTGTAGTCCATGGTTCAGTTATCTTTGGGCCAGGAGTAACTGTAGTCCATGGTTCAGTTCTCTTTGGGCCAGGAGTAACTGTAGTCCATGGTTCAGTTCTCTTTGGGCCAGGAGTAACTGTAGTCCATGGTTCAGTTCTCTTTGGGCCAGGATTAACTGTAGGCCATGGTTTAGTTCTCTTTGGGTCAGGAGTAACTGTAGTCCATGGTTCAGTTGTCTTTGGGCTAGGAGTAACTGTAGTCCATGGTTCAGTTCTCTTTGGGCCAGGAGTAACTGTGGTCCATGGTTCAGTTCGCTTTGGGCCAGGAGTAACTGTGGTCCATGGTTCAGTTCTCTTTGGGCCAGGAGTAATTGTAGTCCATGGTTCAGTTCACTTTGGGCCAGGAGTAACTGTAGTCCATGGTTCAGTTATCTTTGGGCCAGGAGTAACTGTAGTCCATGGTTCAGTTCTCTTTGGGCCAGGAGTAACTGTAGTCCATGGTTCAGTTCTCTTTGGGCCAGGAGTAACTGTAGTCCATGGTTCAGTTGTCTTTGGGCCAGGAGTAACTGTAGTCCATGGTTCAGTTCTCTTTGGGCCATTAGTAACTGTAGTCCATGGTTCAGTTCTCTTTGGGCCTTGAGTAACTGTGGTCCATGGTTCAATTCTCTTTGGGCCAGGAGTAACTGTGGTCCATGGTTCAGTTCTCTTTGGGCCAGGAGTAACTGTGGTCCATGGTTCAGTTCTCTTTGGGCCAGGAGTAACTGTAGTCCATGGTTCAGTTCACTTTGGGCCAGGACTAACTGTAGTCCATGGTTCAGTTGTCTTTGGGCCAGGAGTAACTGTAGTCCATGGTTCAGTTCTCTTTGGGCCAGGAGTACTGTAGTCCATGGTTCAGTTGTCTTTGGGCCAGGAGTAACTGTAGTCCATGGTTCAGTTGTCTTTGGGCCAGGACTAACTGTAGTCCATGGTTCAGTTGTCTTTGGGCCAGGAGTAACTGTAGTCCATTGTTCAGTTCTCTTTGGGCCAGGAGTACTGTAGTCCATGGTTCAGTTCTCTTTGGGCCAGGAGTAACTGTAGTCCATGGTTCAGTTGTCTTTGGGCCAGGAATAACTGTAGTCCATGGTTCAGTTCTCTTTGGGCCAGGAGTAACTGTAGTCCATGGTTCAGTTCTCTTTGGGCCAGGAATAACTGTAGTCCATGGTTCAGTTCTCTTTGGGCCAGGAGTAACTGATATCCATGGTTCAGTTGTCTTTGGGCCAGGAGTAACTGTAGCCCATGGTTCAGTTCTCTTTGGGCCAGGAGTAACTGTAGTCCATTGTTCAGTTCTCTTTGGGCCAGGAGTACTGTAGTCCATGGTTCAGTTCTCTTTGGGCCAGGAGTTACTGTAGTCCATGGTTCAGTTGTCTTTGGGCCAGGAGTAACTGTAGCCCATGGTTCAGTTCTCTTTGGGCCAGGAGTAACTGTAGTCCATTGTTCAGTTCTCTTTGGGCCAGGAGTACTGTAGTCCATGGTTCAGTTCTCTTTGGGCCAGGAGTAACTGTAGTCCATGGTTCAGTTGTCTTTGGGCGAGGAATAACTGTAGTCCATGGTTCAGTTCTCTTTGGGCCAGGATAACTGTAGTCCATGGTTCAGTTCTCTTTGGGCCAGGAATAACTGTAGTCCATGGTTCAGTTGTCTTTGGGCCAGGAGTAACTGTAGCCCATGGTTCAGTTCTCTTTGGGCCAGGAGTAACTGTAGCCCATGGTTCAGTTCTCTTTGGGCCAGGAGTAACTGTAGTCCATGGTTCAGTTCTCTTTGGGCCAGGAGTAACTGTAGTCCATGGTTCAGTTCTCTTTGGGCCAGGAGTAACTGTAGTCCATGGTTCAGTTCTCTTTGGGCCAGGAGTAACTGTAGTCCATGGTTCAGTTCTCTTTGGGCCAGGAGTAACTGTAGTCCATGGTTCAGTTCTCTTTGGGCCAGGAGTAACTGTAGTCCATGGTTCAGTTGTCTTTGGGCCAGGAGTAACTGTAGTCCATGGTTCAGTTCTCTTTGGGCCAGGAGTAACTGTAGTCCATGGTTCAGTTGTCTTTGGGCCAGGAGTAACTGTAGTCCATGGTTCAGTTCTCTTTGGGCCAGGAGTAACTGTAGTCCATGGTTCAGTTGTCTTTGGGCCAGGAGTAACTGTAGTCCATGGTTCAGTTGTCTTTGGGCCAGGAGTAACTGTAGTCCATGGTTCAGTTGTCTTTGGGCCAGGAGTAACTGTAGTCCATGGTTCAGTTGTCTTTGGGCCAGGAGTAACTGTAGTCCATGGTTCAGTTGTCTTTGGGCCAGGAGTAACTGTAGTCCATGGTTCAGTTGTCTTTGGGCCAGGAGTAACTGTAGTCCATGGTTCAGTTGTCTTTGGGCCAGGAGTAACTGTAGTCCATGGTTCAGTTGTCTTTGGGCCAGGAGTAACTGTAGTCCATGGTTCAGTTGTCTTTGGGCCAGGAGTAACTGTAGTCCATGGTTCAGTTGTCTTTGGGCCAGGAGTAACTGTAGTCCATGGTTCAGTTGTCTTTGGGCCAGGAGTAACTGTAGTCCATGGTTCAGTTGTCTTTGGGCCAGGAGTAACTGTAGTCCATGGTTCAGTTGTCTTTGGGCCAGGAGTAACTGTAGTCCATGGTTCAGTTGTCTTTGGGCCAGGAGTAACTCTAGTCCATGGTTCAGTTGTCTTTGGGCCAGGAGTAACTGTAGTCCATGGTTCAGTTGTCTTTGGGCCAGGAGTAACTGTAGTCCATGGTTCAGTTGTCTTTGGGCCAGGAGTAACTGTAGTCCATGGTTCAGTTGTCTTTGGGCCAGGAGTAACTGTAGTCCATGGTTCAGTTGTCTTTGGGCCAGGAGTAACTGTAGTCCATGGTTCAGTTCTCTTTGGGCCAGGAATACCTGTAGTCCATGGTTCAGTTGTCTTTGGGCCAGGAGTATCTGTAGTCCATGGTTCAGTTGTCTTTGGGTCAGGAGTAACTGTAGTCCATGGTTCAGTTCTCTTTGGGCCAGGAGTAACTGTAGTCCATGGTTCAGTTGTCTTTGGGCCAGGAGTAACTGTAGTCCATGGTTCAGTTGTCTTTGGGCCAGGAGTAACTGTAGTCCATGGTTCAGTTGTCTTTGGGCCAGGAGTAACTGTAGTCCATGGTTCAGTTCTCTTTGGGCCAGGAATACCTGTAGTCCATGGTTCAGTTGTCTTTGGGCCAGGAGTATCTGTAGTCCATGGTTCAGTTGTCTTTGGGCCAGGAGTAACTGTAGTCCATGGTTCAGTTCTCTTTGGGCCAGGAGTAACTGTAGTCCATGGTTCAGTTGTCTTTGGGCCAGGAGTAACTGTAGTCCATGGTTCAGTTGTCTTTGGGCCAGGAGTAACTGTAGTCCATGGTTCAGTTGTCTTTGGGCCAGGAGTAACTGTAGTCCATGGTTCAGTTGTCTTTGGGCCAGGAGTAACTGTAGTATCGTGTCATGTAAACAAATCTCTTAAAAAAATATATGAATGAATCCAAATATGTATTTGATTTGAATTGATTTCAGGCGATTTGGACTCCTATATATTTTTTTTAACATGCTCACACATCCCCTCCTCACTTTCATTCATCGGCTGTTAGAATAAATCTGAACACTGGATTATATTTTCTCTTGGCCGGTAGATTAGTTGCAGGGTGAGGAACCATTTAACATTAAGTTGTAAAACAGGGAAACGCATTCTTTTTAACTTTTATTTTAGCAGACTGGAGTCTCATTGAGACCGAGGTCTCTTTTTATAAGGGAGTCCTGCATGACAAACAATTACACACCAGAATAGAACACAATCACCGAATTAAAACAGAATAGAACACGATCACCGAATTAAAACAGAATAGAACACAATCACACAAATTAAAACAGAATAGAACACAATCACACAAATTAAAACAGAATAGAACACAATCACACAAATTAAAACAGAATAGAACACAATCACACGAATTAAAACAGAATAGAACACAATCACCGAATTAAAACAGAATAGAACACAATCACCGAATTAAAACAGAATAGAACACAATCACACAAATTAAAACAGAATAGAACACAATCACACGAATTAAAACAGAATAGAACACAATCACCAAATTAAAACAGAATAGAACACAATCACACAAATTAAAACAGAATAGAACACAATCACACGAATTAAAACAGAATAGAACACAATCACCAAATTAAAACAGAATAGAACACAATCACCGAATTAAAACAGAATAGAACACAATCACCGAATTAAAACAGAATAGAACACAATCACCGAATTAAAACAGAATAGAACACAATCACCGAAATTAAAACAGAATAGAACACAATCACCAAAATAAAAACAGAATAGAACACAATCACCGAATTAAAACAGAATAGAACACAATCACCGAAATTAAAACAGAATAGAACACAATCACCGAATTAAAACAGAATAGAACACAATCACCGAATTAAAACAGAATAGAACACAATCACCGAATTAAAACAGAATAGAACACAATCACCGAATTAAAACAGAATAGAACACAATCACCGAAATTAAAACAGAATAGAACACAATCACCAAAATAAAAACAGAATAGAACACAATCATCAAAAAGATTCCTCAGTGAAAAGGTCATCCCACCGACAATCTGAATTAGCCAAAAGACGATGAATATATGTTGTATAGACCCAGTGTTAATAAATGTGAAACGCATCTTCTATATGAGCACTAACTTGACTTTCAGTTTAATTTATAAGTTCTGGGGCATTTTGAATGACATAGAGGAAGGACACAGAACTGGCTCCCATGCTTGGTAGCTAGCTCTATGTTCCACACTCACAGTGGGTCTACCTTGCAGTAGGCAAACACATTCAACTCCCTGGGTACGCTCTCATTCACTCCTCTTCACTTCACCGGTTCAGAGAAAATCCCCATAAAAGACGAACTCCGTAGCATGTCCTGGGAGAGCTGCAGTTGGCTGGTGGAAAAGCTTTTCTTTTTTTTAATTGCCTTTAATTATCTCCAAATTGGGATGGGGGGGTGAGGGATGCCTGTGTGTGTTCTTCACGCTGGGCCTCGTCACGTCTCAGAGAACTGCAGAAACAGACACACACACACACACAGCACACACACAGCACACACAGCACACACACACACACACACACACACACACACACACACACACACACACACACACACACACACACACACACACACACACACACACACACACACACACACACACACACACACACACACACACACAGCATGGGAGGCTCCTGCCTGAACTAACACACAGTACAAGGCTGGGGATGGCGCCAAACAAAGTCACAAAGCGTTTAGGGCCGATCGACCATAGAACGTTAGCTGTAAATGAACGGTGATCAGAATAGTTCACCTGGCGCGCTGACAATGCACTGTGAGCTTGATTGAGACTGCACTGATTCTGCTGACAGCCAACGCTGAGGTCTAGGTTGAGCAGTTGTCTAGCTGCCGTTTTGAATTCCGGCAACGCTCCCATTGATATATTAAAGAGATAGTCATGGTAACGATATTATTTTTTTTATAAAATTCACACGTCATATTCCAAATCCTACGAAAGTAACACAAATGTGTTGAAATGCTTAATACACTCTCAGAGAGCATTTAAACATGATGAGCAAAAAAATATATATAATATCAGCACCATGACTTGAATGGGATTTGTGCTACAAATGCTAACATATTAGCATTTGAAAACAGAGCTAAAGGAGAATAAAACAAAGCATGGATTGCTGTCATACCTCCTCAAATATATTGCTTACGGGGTTGGGGGGTGGAGGGGGACAAAACAATTCATATTTAGTAATTTGGGTAGACTATCTACTATTTTAACAGAGAATAACTGTCAAGCCCTGAACCTTAGAGATCATTTTTATGTCTCTATTTTGGTTTGGTCAGAGCGTGAGTTGGGGTGGGCATTTCTATGTTATGTGTTTCTATGATTTTCTATTTCTATGTTTTTGCCTGGTATGGTTCTCAATCAGGGACAGCTGTCTATCGTTGTCTCTGATTGAGAACCATACTTAGGTGCCCTTTTTCCCACCTGTGTTTGTGGGAAGTTAACTTTGTTTTGATGGCACATAGCCTTAAGCTTCACGGTTTGTTTTGGTATTGTTTATTGTTTTGTCAGCGTCATTTAGATTAATTAAAGAAAATGTACGCTCACCACGCTGCACCTTGGTCCTCTCCTTCAAACAGCCGTGACAACAACACGCATTACTGTACCAACATATTAGACATATGAACTCTGGATAGATGACAAAATTGATAACTTTGAGTAAAAAAACGTTGCCATTCTAAATGGAAAAGTAAACTGCAACACGTCTGGAACATGATTGGAAGCAGGGCCTTATGGGTACATAAGTTTGCATGGCCATCCTGGAAGTTGATATTGATATAACAGATTTTAATTCCATCATCATCATTCTCTGGAGTTGCACCCGACAACCACAGCCCATTTTACCCATTAAACAGCAGACGGGTGGTAGAGGTATCGTCAGTGAACCGGCCATGAACCCGTCATCCATCTTCCGACATCAAATATTCGCAGACAAGAGCGGCCACGGCGATTGGATACGCCCATCTGATGGATCCAACCGCTAGCTGGTGTATTCGGGGGGGGCCTCCTCGTAAGGTAAGATGGAATAGAATATGTTTGTGTCGAAGGTGTGTGTGTGTGTGTGTGTGTGTGTGTGTGTGTGTGTGTGTGTGTGTGTGTGTGTGTGTGTGTGTGTGTGTGTGTGTGTGTGTTTCCTGAATGCAGGCTGATGTCAGTCAGTTGAAAGGCAGTCATGCTCTGTGACACACACACACACACACACACACACACACACACACACACACACACACACACACACACACACACACACACACACACACACACACACACACACACACACACACACACACACACACACACACACACACACACACACACTTCTTCATTCATAAATATATGACCTAAAGTTACACACACAAACTCTAACACAAACACACACACACTTACACACACTTACACACACACACACACACACACACACACACACACACACACACACACACACACACACACACACACACACACACACACACACACACACACACACACACACACACACACCTCTAAATAAGGTTAACCATTTAGGTAGCCCATAACAATCCCAACAAGCAATTCAGATCCAAGATCCAAGATTCAAGATTCATGAAATGTGGGCACACACAAGTTCCATGAAATTCATCTTATTTAAACCTACCCCTAACCTTATCCCTAACCCTATCCCTACCACTCATCCTACCCTAACCAGAAACATAACACGACCCAAACCCTACCCTAACCCTAAGCTAAACCCTACCCCTACCACAAACCCTAACAGTACCCTACCCTAACCCTAACGCTAACCCAATCCCTACCCTAACTTTAACCCTACTCATAACCCTACCCTAACCTTAACCCTACTCATAACCCTGCCCTAACCTTAACCTTACCCATAACCCTACCCTAACCTTAACCCTACTCATAACCCTACCCTAACCTTAACCTTAACTCTACTCATAACCCTACCCTAACCTTAACCCTACTCATAACCCTACCTTAACCTTAACCCTACTCATAACCCTACCCTAACCTTAACCTTAACCCTACTCATAACCTTAAACCCTACTCCTACCCCTAACCCTACTCATAACCCTACTCATAACCCTACCCTACCCCTAACCCTAATTGAACCTTAACCCTACCCCTAACCTTAACCTTAGCCCTACTTTAACCTTAACCTTAATCCTACTCATAACCCTACCCTAACCTTAACCCTACTCATAACCCTACCCTAACCTTAATCCTAACCTTAACCCTACCCTAACCTTAACCTTACTCATAACCCTACCCTAACCCTAACCTTAACCCTACCCTAACCTTAACCCTACTCATAACCCTACCCTACCCTAACCTTAACCTTAACCCTACTCCTACCCCTAACCTTAACCTTAACCCTACCCTAACCTTAACCCTACCCTAACCTTAACCTTAACCCTACTCCTACCCCTAACCTTAACCTTAACCCTACCCTAACCTTAACCCTACTCCTACCCCTAACCTTAACCTTAACCCTACCCTAACCTTAACCCTACCCTAACCTTAACCTTAAACCTACTCATAACCCTTACAGCTGGCCCCTCAGAAAACAAATGCATGTTTTCTTCACTGTGACACTCTGGCCCCTCAGAAAACAATCTGTGACACTCTGGCCCTGGTCGAAAACTTCCGGAAGCCATTCTTTCTTTATACCCTCCTTTTGATCAAATATATGAAGTTGGTTGGATTATAAACCAGGAAGGGAGTATTTCTATAGTACTGGAACAGGGGCCTCTGTTGGGGGTTGGGGAGGAGAATATAGGGTCCTATCCCATGAACAGACGTGTGTGAACCCCAGGAAGAGTAGCTGCTGCTATCACAACAGCTGCTGGCGATCCTAATAAAATACCCCCCAAAAAAAAAAAAAAATAGAGTGGGGACATTGGAGACAGGCGCTCTCACAGACAGCCAAGAGACCCAAGAGTGAGGGGGGGCCCGAGATGAGTAATGGAAAAGGGAGAGTGGAGTGGATCGATACGTTATAATGTTTTAACAACGATCCTCCTTCTTCATTGTGCCCAGGGAGACAAATCTATTAAAGATCTGTGCCGTCATCCTGAAGCCATCGATGCATAAAAGAGAGACTGGGGGGAATACAGAGAAAACTAAAAAAAAAGGCTCTTTTCTGAGATACTGACAAAATGTTGTGTTTAATAACAGATAAACATTGTGTCAGTTGATATCTGTGCTTGTCATTGTGTGACGTGGAGGAATCGCTTGTTTGCTCTGTCTGACTAGCGATTAACTCTATTATCACCTCGTGGGAATGGGTCGGCCAGCAAAAGGATTCCTACTGTGACATTGATCGAGAATCCATTTACTGCGGAATATTGACAAACATATTATTCCTTCCTCTTGTTGGGGGGGGGGGTCGTAGGCTTTTATAGAGACAACCCTCATTTGACAACACTTATTGCAAGCGTTTAAAGTCACCTTTATGCTGGAAAACGACCCCCCCCTTGGAAAATGGGGCCTTTGTTAGTTGAAAATCCTACGTTTTTTGTGCAACCCGAGGGACATTTGTCTAAAACCAGCAAAAGTAATGGGAACGGGATTGTGAAGGAAGACCATTGTGTCAGAAAGATTAAAAGTCCTGTCTTACATAATCTCCTGACAGAAAGGGGAGGTGAGAAAAAAATGTGTCTCTTCTTCTCTGATGACATGTGTATGCTGCTCTGCCTGCAGCTCTCTTCTCAGGACCAGGATGAGACTGCTCAGCCTGCAGCTCTCTTCTCAGGACCAGGATGATACTCAGCCTGCAGCTCTCTTCTCAGGACCAGGATGAGACTGCTCTGCCTGCAGCTCTCTTCTCAGGACCAGGATGAGACTGCTCTGCCTGCAGCTCTCTTCTCAGGACCAGGATGATACTGCTCTGCCTGCAGCTCTCTTCTCAGGACCAGGATGAGACTGCTCAGCCTGCAGCTCTCTTCTCAGGACCAGGATGAGACTGCTCTGCCTGCAGCTCTCTTCTCAGGACCAGGATGATACTGCTCTGCCTGCAGCTCTCTTCTCAGGACCAGGATGATACTCAGCCTGCAGCTCTCTTCTCAGGACCAGGATGAGACTGCTCTGCCTGCAGCTCTCTTCTCAGGACCAGGATGATACTCAGCCTGCAGCTCTCTTCTCAGGACCAGGATGAGACTGCTCACATGCATTGAAGAAGATCCCCCTTGACGAGGATGAAGGAATGCGATATGGTCAGTTGTGGTTGGCTGAGATGGGGGTGTTGGTCTCTCTAGTCCCCTGGAACAGTAACCCACAGCCACTTCCCCATTTCAACCTCCAATGAAATACCCAAAGCATTTTCCCATGTACCAACAGTGAAGAAAACATAGGCTAATGTTCACTGTGCGTGATTTTCCAAAACCCTAGGTCAGCGAATCCTCACCACCCTCGATGACACCCCCCCCCCTCACACACACACACACATGGAGTGATACAAATAGGTCTGGACTTACCCTTTCCACCCTGACGCAGGCCCACGGTCCCCCTGCAACCTGCCAACTGTACATTCTGATGTTTTCTGATCTTGACCTCACATGTTTTAGTGCCAACAGTGTTGCATGGAGGGATCAGCTTAAGTGAAAGGACCCCCCCCCCCCCACCTCTCGGCCCCCACCTGGCCCGCCCAGGCTGTAGAAAGGGATCGGGTTCCCCTCCAGATGTGTGGCCCCCGGGGTCCCAGGCTCTGGGAGTGTGTGTGTAGGGCAGGCTCTGGTGCTGGTGGCCCCGCTCACCCAGGAATGTCACACTCGCTGGCACTTGACGCCACAGGCCTGTCAGGATGACGAATGGCCCCCCGATGCCTATGTGGTGTGGATCCCCTGCCCTCCATAACTCCCTCGCTCCTCTTCTCCAACCCCCCAATCTTCATGCTCTCTACCCCCACCTTTGAGACCACATGGGGACCTCCTGAGGCTCAACCCCACCCATCACTCAACCTCCAAGGTCTTTATTAGTTTTTATTTTAAGCGTCAGTAGTTCAGGAACACCACAAGCGTCAGACATCCAGCAACGTAACGTGGATGTGGTATGACGGCCAACGTAACGTGGATGTGGTATGACGGCCAACGTAACGTGGATGTGGTATGACGACCAACGTAACGTGGATGTGGTATGACGGCCAACGTAACGTGGATGTGGTATGACGGCCAACGTACGTGGATGTGGTATGACGGCCAACGTAACGTGGATGTGGTATGATGACCAACGTACGTGGATGTGGTATGACGACCAACGTAACGTGGATGTGGTATGACGACCAACGTAATGTGGATGTGGTATGACGACCAACGTACGTGGATGTGGTATGACGACCAACGTAACGTGGATGTGGTATGACGACCAACGTAACGTGGATGTGGTATGACGACCAACGCGTGAGATGTGGGGACCTAGGCTCAACCCCACCAACGTGGATGTGGTATGACGACCAACGTACGTGGATGTGGTATGACGACCAACGTGGTGGATGTGGTATGACGACCAACGTAACGTGGATGTGGTATGACGACCAACGTACGTGGATGTGGTATGACGGCCAACGTAACGTGGATGTGGTATGACGACCAACGTAACGTGGATGTGGTATGACGACCAACGTAACGTGGATGTGGTATGACGACCAACGTAACGTGGATGTGGTATGACGACCAACGTACGTGGATGTGGTATGACGACCAACGTACGTGGATGTGGTATGACGGCCAACGTAACGTGGATGTGGTATGACGACCAACGTAACGTGGATGTGGTATGACGACCAACGTAACGTGGATGTGGTATGACGGCCAACGTACGTGGATGTGGTATGACGACCAACGTAACGTGGATGTGGTATGACGACCAACGTAACGTGGATGTGGTATGACGACCAACGTAACGTGGATGTGGTATGACGACCAACGTACGTGGATGTGGTATGACGGCCAACGTACGTGGATGTGGTATGACGACCAACGTACGTGGATGTGGTATGACGGCCAACGTAACGTGGATGTGGTATGACGACCAACGTACGTGGATGTGGTATGACGACCAACGTAACGTGGATGTGGTATGACGACCAACGTAACGTGGATGTGGTATGACGACCAACGTAACGTGGATGTGGTATGACGGCCAACGTACGTGGATGTGGTATGACGACCAACGTACGTGGATGTGGTATGACGACCAACGTAACGTGGATGTGGTATGACGACCAACGTAACGTGGATGTGGTATGACGACCAACGTAACGTGGATGTGGTATGACGGCCAACGTACGTGGATGTGGTATGACGACCAACGTAACGTGGATGTGGTATGACGACCAACGTAACGTGGATGTGGTATGACGACCAACGTAACGTGGATGGGGTATGACGACCAACGTACGTGGATGTGGTATGACGGCCAACGTAACGTGGACGTGGTATGACGACCAACGTACGTGGATGTGGTATGACGACCAACGTACGTGGATGTGGTATGACGGCCAACGTAACGTGGATGTGGTATGACGACCAACGTACGTGGATGTGGTATAACGACCAACGTACGTGGATGTGGTATGACGACCAACATACGTGGATTTGGTATGACGACCAACGTACGTGGATGTGGTATGACGGCCAACGTAACGTGGATGTGGTATGACGACCAACGTAACGTGGATGTGGTATGACGGCCAACGTACGTGGATGTGGTATGACGACCAACGTAACGTGGATGTGGTATGACGACCAACGTAACGTGGATGTGGTATGACGACCAACGTAACGTGGATGTGGTATGACGACCAACGTACGTGGATGTGGTATGACGACCAACATACGTGGATGTGGTATGACGACCAACGTAACGTGGATGTGGTATGACGACCAACGTACGTGGATGTGGTATGACGACCAATCGCGATTGAGCATTCTTCTCCGATGGTCACTGGGCGGATTGGGATTCAGTTCAAAAGGACTCAGCTCAGGCAACTCGGTGTTGACGTAAACATTGGCTATTCACACTCCATTGATACTGCAATTAATAGGACTGTTGTGCTTATCGGATTTCTCCCGGCTCAAGTTTAATTTTTAATGACGCCAAAAAAAAGCAGAGGGAGATTATATTTCTTACCTTAACCTGAATGGAAGGCTCATCCCACTTTTCGGGACACTTAAGTGTAACGTCACTTTTATAGGCAAAATTTGAGCTAAAGTCACCAGTCCAGAGACTCCAGACTTAAACCAGACAATGGTTACATTGACGTAGCAATATTACACCCAGGAATCTTCAGCACTTTAATGTTTTATATATACCGTGTCTGGTGTTACGACTAGAGATGGAAGACTGAAGACTTGTCGTTACTTAAGACGTGCGAAGTCCCACCAAACATCGGATTGGTTTCACACGTCAACGGGTGCTAATTTATGTTAACCGCCCAGAGCCACAGTTAAATTACAATCAATAAAGCAGTCCCGAGGGTTGAGATATTGACCTGTCCTGGAAATCAATCCCCCCCACCCCACCCCCGTGCTTAACAAATCAGAATCTTGGCACTGCCTCCCATGAATGGCGGAAATGTCTACCCTCTACATTTCAAGGCCTTTCAAAGCAAGCCACATTCTAAGCATGGTCAGATATCCGAAATCCTTTTTCTCACATCTCCACTTTTCCCAGTAGTGTCATGATTGGAGTAAATGGTAGAGAACGTGTGCTATTTGTTATCCACGGGAAGCCACGGTTTCGGCTCGTCATTTTTTTCCAGAAACAAACTCATTCCATTCCGGAGAAATAGTATTCCACTCAACTGAAAGACAAACCCATCCCCAGACAGATGAGACATGCCACCCAACTGAAAGACAACCCCGTCCCCAGACAGATGAGACATGCCACCCAACTGAAAGACAACCCATCCCCAGACAGATGAGACATGCCACCCAACTGAAAGACAAACCCATCCCCAGACAGATGAGACATGCCACCCAACAGAAAGACAAACCTGTCCCCAGACAGATGAGACATGCCACCCAACTGAAAGACAAACCCATCCCCAGACAGATGAGACATGCCACCCAACTGAAAGACAAACCCATCCCCAGACAGATGAGACATGCCACCCAACTGAAAGACAAACCCATCCCCAGACAGATGAGACATGCCACCCAACTGAAAGACAAACCCATCCCCAGACAGATGAGACATGCCACCCAACTGAAAGACAAACCCATCCCCAGACAGATGAGACATGCCACCCAACTGAAAGACAACCTGTCCCCAGACAGATGAGACATGCCACCCAACTGAAAGACAAACCCATCCCCAGACAGATGAGACATGCCACCCAACTGAAAGACAACCCATCCCCAGACAGATGAGACATGCCACCCAACTGAAAGACAAACCCATCCCCAGACAGATGAGACATGCCACCCAACTGAAAGACAACCCATCCCCAGACAGATGAGACATGCCACCCAACTGAAAGACAAACCCATCCCCAGACAGATGAGACATGCCACCCAACTGAAAGACAAACCTGTCCCCAGACAGATGAGACATGCCACCCAACTGAAAGACAACCCCATCCCCAGACAGATGAGACATGCCACCCAACTGAAAGACAAACCCATCCCCAGACAGATGAGACATGCCACCCAACTGAAAGACAACCCATCCCCAGACAGATGAGACATGCCACCCAACTGAAAGACAAACCCATCCCCAGACAGATGAGACATGCCACCCAACTGAAAGACAACCCATCCCCAGACAGATGAGACATGCCACCCAACTGAAAGACAAACCATTCAACATCCAGACAGATGAGACATGCCACCCAACTGAAAGACAAACCCATCCCCAGACAGATGAGACATGCCACCCAACTGAAAGACAACCCATCCCCAGACAGATGAGACATGCCACCCAACTGAAAGACAACCCATCCCCAGACAGATGAGACATGCCACCCAACTGAAAGACAAACCCATCCCCAGACAGATGAGACATGCCACCCAACTGAAAGACAAACCCATCCCCAGACAGATGAGACATGCCACCCAACTGAAAGACAACCCATCCCCAGACAGATGAGACATGCCACCCAACTGAAAGACAAACCCATCCCCAGACAGATGAGACATGCCACCCAACTGAAAGACAACCCATCCCCAGACAGATGAGACATGCCACCCAACTGAAAGACAACCCATCCCCAGACAGATGAGACATGCCACCCAACTGAAAGACAAACCCATCCCCAGACAGATGAGACATGCCACCCAACTGAAAGACAACCCATCCCCAGACAGATGAGACATGCCACCCAACTGAAAGACAAACCATTCAACATCCAGACAGATGAGACATGCCACCCAACTGAAAGACAAACCCATCCCCAGACAGATGAGACATGCCACCCAACTGAAAGACAACCCATCCCCAGACAGATGAGACATGCCACCCAACTGAAAGACAACCCCGTCCCCAGACAGATGAGACATGCCACCCAACTGAAAGACAACCCATCCCCAGACAGATGAGACATGCCACCCAACTGAAAGACAACCCATCCCCAGACAGATGAGACATGCCACCCAACTGAAAGACAAACCATTCAACATCCAGACAGATGAGACATGCCACCCAACTGAAAGACAAACCCATCCCCAGACAGATGAGACATGCCACCCAACTGAAAGACAAACCCATCCCCAGACAGATGAGACATGCCACCCAACTGAAAGACAAACCCATCCCCAGACAGATGAGACATGCCACCCAACTGAAAGACAACCCATCCCCAGACAGATGAGACATGCCACCCAACTGAAAGACAAACCCATCCCCAGACAGATGAGACATGCCACCCAACTGAAAGACAACCCATCCCCAGACAGATGAGACATGCCACCCAACTGAAAGACAACCCATCCCCAGACAGGTGAGACATGCCACCCAACTGAAAGACATACCCATCCCTAGACAGATGAGACATGCCACCCAACTGAAAGACAACCTGTCCCCAGACAGATGAGACATGCCACCCAAGTGAAAGACAAACCCATCCCCAGACAGATGAGACATGCCACCCAACTGAAAGACAACCCATCCCCAGACAGATGAGACATGCCACCCAACTGAAAGACAACCTGTCCCCAGACAGATGAGACATGCCACCCAACTGAAAGACAACCCATCCCCAGACAGATGAGACATGCCACCCAACTGAAAGACAAACCCATCCCCAGACAGATGAGACATGCCACCCAACTGAAAGACAACCCATCCCCAGACAGATGAGACATGCCACCCAACTGAAAGACAACCCCGTCCCCAGACAGATGAGACATGCCACCCAACTGAAAGACAAACCCATCCCCAGACAGATGAGACATGCCACCCAACTGAAAGACAAACCATTCAACATCCAGACAGATGAGACATGCCACCCAACTGAAAGACAACCCAACCCCAGACCGATGAGACATGCCACCCAACTGAAAGACAAACCCTTCAACATCAAGACAGACGAGACATGCCAAAAGTCTCTCTTCATTCCCTCCACGCACACATGTACACACACACACACACACACACACACACACACACACACACACACACACACACACACACAACGCACACACACACACACACACACACACACACACACACACACACACACACACACACACACACACACACACACACACACGCACAAACACACACGTGACACACTCTCTCCCTATCTATTTCATTCTCTCTCCCTCTCTCTTGCTCTCTCTCTCTCTCTCTCACTCTCTCTCTCTTTCTATAACACACACACACACACACACAGCACACACTTTTTCCCAGGGTGCATCTGCTGCGCGTTAGACACATATATCAACACATGGTCTCTTACCGTCACTGCCGAGGCCTCCAGACAGTTTTGGAACATAAGGGACACGGCGGCCAAATAAATGCTGATAAATGTGTCTGTTTAGGACCCTAACTAGACAGTTATGACTGTTGTCATGGGCTGTTGCTCTCAACAGACTCTGGGGAAATGACACTCCTCCAAGTTCCCAAACAATAGTTTAGGACCGTTTATTGCCAAATTTTTAAATAACCTATTCTCTGTTTCTATTGGGGTGCAGGACAGGTGGTCTTAGCAGTAGGAATAACTCTAGGAATAACATTAGGAAAAGCACTAGGAATATCACTATGAATAGCACTAGGAATAGCACTATGAATAGCACTAGGAGTAGCACTAGGAATAGCACTCGGAGTTGCACTAGGAATAGCACTAGGAATATCAGTAGGAATAGCACTAGGAATAGCACTAGGAATAGCACTAGGAATAGCACTAGGAGTAGCACTAGGAATAGCACTAGGAGTAGCACTAGGAATAGCACTAGGAGTAGCACTAGAAATAGCACTAGGAATAGCACTAGGAATAGCACTAGGAATAGCACTAGGAATAGCACTAGGAATAGCACTAGGAGTAGCACCAGGAATAGCACTAGGAGTAGCACTAGAAATAGCACTAGGAATATCAGTAGGAATAGCACTAGGAGTAGCACCAGGAATAGCACTAGGAATAGCACTAGGAATAGCACTAGGAATATCAGTAGGAATAGCACTAGGAATAGCATTCAGACATGAAACACTGGCAGGCACGTACCACACACACACACACACACACACGCACACACATACCACACGCACACACATACCACACACACACACACATACCACACACACACAAACAAGTACCACACACATACAGTACACACACACGCACCACATACTCAAACAGACAGGTCTGTGACCACATGTCCACATGACCACATGTCCACATGTCCACATGTCCACATGACCACATGTCCACATGACAACATGACCACATGTCCACATGTCCACGTGACCACATGTCCACGTGACCACATGTCCACATGACCACATGTCCACGTGACCACATGTCCACATGACAACATGACCACATGTCCACATGTCCACATGACCACATGTCCACATGACAACATGACCACATGTCCACATGTCCACATGACCACATGTCCACGTGACCACATGTCCACGTGACCACATGTCCAAATGACAACATGACCACATGTCCACATGACCACATGTCCACATGTCCACATGACCACATGTCCACGTGACCACATGACCACATGTGACTCGGCAAATATTGTAACACACCTATCTAACCCTAACCCAAAATAACTCTATCTAACTCTATGTAACCATATCTAACCCAAAATAACTATATCTAACTCTATGTAACCATATCTAACACTAACCTGAAATAACTCTATTTATCTAACTCTATGTAACCCTATCTAACACTAAATAACTCTATCTAACTCTATGTAACCCTATCTAACACTAAATAACTATATCTTACTCTATGTAACCCAATCTTTTTTTTTATTTTATTTCACCTTTATTTAACCAGGTAGGCTAGTTGAGAACAAGTTCTCATTTGCAACTGCGACCTGGCCAAGATAAAGCATAGCAGTGTGAACAGACAACACAGAGTTACACATGGAGTAAACAATTAGCAAGTCAATAACACAGTAGAAAAAAATGGGCAGTCTATATACAATGTGTGCAAAAGGCATGAGGAGGTAGGCGAATAATACAATTTTGCAGATTAACACTGGAGTGATAAATGATCAGATGGGCATGTACAGGTAGAGATATTGGTGTGCAAAAGAGCAGAAAAGTAAATAAATAAAAACAGTGTAAAAACAGTATGGGAATGAGGTAGGTGAAAAAGGGTGAGCTATTTACCTATAGACTATGTACAGCTGCAGCGATCGGTTAGCTGCTCGGATAGCTGATGTTTGAAGTTGGTGAGGGAGATAAAAGTCTCCAACTTCAGCATTTTGCAATTCAAGTTCCAGTCACAGGCAGCAGAGTACTGGAACGAAAGGCGGCCAAATGAGGTGTTGGCTTTAGGGATGATCAGTGAGATACACACGCACCACCTGCTGGAGCGCGTGCCACGGATGGGTGTTGCCATCATGACCAGTGAACTGAGATAAGGCGGAGCTTTACCTAGCATGGACTTGTAAATGACCTGAGCCAGTGGGTCTGGCGACCAATATGTCCACGTGAGGGCCAGCCGACTGAGCATACATGACCACAGTGGTGGGTGGTATAAGGTGCACAGTGACAAAACGGATGGCACTGTGATAGACTGCATCCAGTTTGCTGAGTAGAGTGTTGGAAGCCATTTTGTAGATGACATCGCTATCTAACCCGAGGATCCAAGGATAGTCAGTTTTACTAGGTAAGCTTGGCAGCGTGAGTGAAGGACTTTGTCGGAATAGAAAGCCGACTCTGGATTTGATTTTTGATTGGAGATGTTTGATGTGAGTCTGGAAGGAGAGTTTGCAGTCTAGCCAGACACCTAGGTACTTATAGATGGTACTTATTTAATCTAACACTAAATAACTATATCTTACTCTATGTAACCCTATCTAACACTAAATAACTCTATCTAACTCTATGTAACCCTATCTAACACAAAATAACTCTAACTCTATGTAACCCTATCTAACACTAAATAACTATATCTAACTCTATGTAACCCTATCTAACCCTAAACCAAAATAACTCTATCTAACTCTATGTAACCCTATATAATCCTAACCTTAACTCAAAATAACCCTATCTAACTCTAAGCATAACACTATCTAACCCAATGTAACCATAACTCTAACTCAATGTAACCCTATCAAACTTTATGTAACTCTAAACCTATATAACCCTATCAAACCCTATGTAACTCCATCTAAACATATTTTACCCTATCAATCCCTATGTTACCATGACTATATCTAACTCTATGTAACCCTATCTAACCCTATAATAACCATAATCCTATCTAACTCAATGTAACCCTATCTAACTCTATGTAACCCTATCTAACCCTATAATAACCATAATCCTATCTAACTCAATGTAACCCTATCTAACTCTATGTAACCCTATCTAACCCTATGTAACCATAATCCTATCTAACGCTATGTAATCCTATCTAACGCTATGTAACCCTATCTAACGCTATGTAACCCTAACTCATGCAGGTGTTTGCACACATGCATATCCACACACGCTCATTCCAATAAACACACACATACATTTAATAGTGCCAGACATGCACACTGTACAGTTGGCATTGCTGTTATTTTTGATTATTTTTGCATTGTTGTTTTCTGTTTTCTACTGTCTTTTCCTTTCTTCTCTTCAGTTCATTCTCTTGGTTGTTGGTACATTGGGGGGTTCTTGGGGTTGGCGGAATGGAATTAGTTGTATTTTTTTATTTATTTGTTTCTTCCTGGGGGGTGGAGTGTTTGAGGGGTCTCGAATGGTGGAGGGACAGCTTTTGGGGAACTGTGTGGGGGGTCTTGGAGGGTTCATGTTCACGTTTTGTGGCCTGGTGGTCGATCGGTCAACATGCCCTTGAGGAGGGCATTGACCCTGGAAGCTTCTGTGTGTCTCTCTCAATGGGAATCTGTTGGATGACTGGTACGATGTAGTTATTGAATGGGAATCTGTTGGATGACTGGTACGATGTAGTTATTGAATGGGAACCTGTTGGATGACTGGTACGATGTAGTTATTGAATGGGAACCTGTTGGATGACTGGTACGATGTAGTTATTGAATGGGAACCTGTTGGGTGACTGGTACGATGTAGTTATTGAATGGGAACCTGTTGGATGACTGGTACGATGTAGTTATTGAATGGGAACCTGTTGGATGACTGGTACGATGTAGTTATTGAATGGGAACCTGTTGGATGACTGGTACGATGTAGTTATTGAATGGGAACCTGTTGGATGACTGGTACGATGTAGTTATTGAATGGGAACCTGTTGGATGACTGGTACAATGTAGTTATTGAATGGGAACCTGTTGGATGACTGGTACGATGTAGTTATTGAATGGGAACCTGTTGGATGACTGGTACGATGTAGTTATTGAGCGGCTTCACTTTAGGTATATTATATGTTTCGAATTTTCAATAAACAAATAAAATAATAAATTCCCACAATGTCGGAATTCCAGGAGGATTCTGACGGCATAGGCGTGAGATGCAGAAGGGTGTCAGGGATGCAGAAGGGTGTCAGGGATGCAGAAGGGTGTCAGGGATGCAGAAGGGTGTCAGGGATGCAGAAGGGTGTCAGGGATGCAGAAGGGTGTCGTGATGGACGGCTTCAGACAGGGGACAAGGAACCATCGGCCTGAGTAGTGAAACATGAAAGAAGGTGAGATCCGGTAATTAGTGGGAAGCTGTAGGTTACCTCGTTGACCCTCCGGAGGACCTTGAACGGCTCCACAAACCGGGACCTCAACTTCTTACAGGACAGGCGGAGTGGGAGGTTCCTGGTTGAGAGCCAGATTAAATCACCAGTATTGAACACGGGAGCCTTACTGCTGTGGCGATCCGTCTGCTCCTTCTGACAGCGGATGGTGCACTGGAGCCTCACGTGGGCGTTGTTCCAAACCTTTTCTTCGCTCCTGAACCACTCGTCCACTGCAGGTGCTTCGGTCTGGCTTGGGGTCCACGGCGCCAGGGCTGGCAGATAACCCAAAGCACACTGGAAGGGAGACAGCCTGGTGGAGGAGTGACACAGTTAATTCTTAGCATACTCTGCCCAGGGAAGGAATTGGCAGAGACCGGTCCTGGCAGAGACTCAGGAAACTCCCCAGCTCCTGGTTCATCCTCTCCACCTGCCTGTAATACTGAGGCCAGTACCCCGGAAGTGAGGTTGACTGTGTACCCCCAGCTTCTCCATGAAGGCTTTCCATACTCGTGACGTGAATTGGGGACTACGGTCGGAGACTATGTATTCCGGAAGGCCATAGTGCCGGGAGTCCTGCTGGAACAGTGCCTCAGCGACCTGGAGAGAGGCAGGGAGACCAAAGTGAGGGATAAAACAGCATGATTTAGAGAATCTGTCCACAACCGCCATTATGGTGGTGAAAGGATATCAGTGACAAAATCAATGGAAAGATGACACCAGGGACGCTGAGGCACAGGAAAAGGAAGGAGATTCCCTTTGGGCACGTACGGAACAGGAGTTGACGTGGCGAGAGACTTCCTGTGCCGAACTTGGCTACCAGTACTTTTTGGAGATTGAATAGTGCCGGTGATACCTGGATGTTCAGCGACGATAGCTGTGTACGCTTAGGTCCGGAGCCGGTTCCCTCTTCAGGGCCTGGCGAATATCCACATCTTCGTCCCAGACCACGGAGGCTATGACTCGAGAGGGCAGAATTATGGGTGCACTCAGGGCAGTAACCTCTCCCAAATCGTATAGAGACGTGACAGGGCATTGGCTTGGTGTTCTTTGATCCTGGGAGATATGTCAGAGTGAAGTCAAATCGAGTTTTTAAAAAAGTGCCCACCTTTTCTTGTCCATATGTACGCCAGGTTCCGATTGTCAGTGAGGATGATGAATGGGTCCTTGGCGCCCTACAGCCAGTGTCTCCACGCCTCTAATGCAAACTTCACGCGCCAGAGTTCCCGATTGCCGACGTCATAGTTCCTCTCTGTGGGAGACAGTTTTTTTTGTAATCTGCAAAGGGATACTATTTCTATGCATAACCTTGTCGTTGGGATAGGACAGCCCCCACGCCCACTTCTGAAGTATTCACATCCACCACAAAGGGCAGCGTAGGTTCTGAGTTTTTGGACAACGGGGTGGAGGTGAAACATCCCTTCAGTTGGTGGAAGGCTTTGTCGTCTGCAGGACTCCACCCCAATTTACGGGGACCACCCTTGAGGAAAGAGGGGAGAGGAGAGGTGATAAAGCTAAAGTCTTGATGAAACAGTGATAAATATTTGTAAAACCCCCAAAAAACGCAGTAAACATTTTATGGTGGTTGGGACTGGCCATGACCTGACAGCATCTACCTTCCATCTTCACTCCTTGCGGGCTGATCTGGTATCCAATGCAATGCAATTCCTATGGCTTCCACTAGATGGCAACAGTCTTTGTTCAAGGTTTCAGGCTTGTTCCTTCCAAAACAAGGAAGAATTATGAGTTTTAGTACGAATTTAGTATGGGACTCAGAGTTGGACATCGGTCTGTGCGTGCGTGATGAAGAGGACGCGCACCTGCTAATATCGATTTTTCTTAATGAGCATACTTCTTTCCATATGAAATATTATAGTTGAATTACATTTTAGGGTACCTGAGGATTAAATAGAAACATATTTGTTTTTCATTGTTTTAACTAAGTTTAGCAGTAGCTTTTTGGATTCCTTATCTGCATGTTGAACGAGTGGATTACTGAAATCGATGCCGCCAACTAAACAGACTTTTTGGGATATAAAGAAGGATTTTATCTAACGAAATTACACTACATGTTGTAGCTTGAACCCTTTGGACTGTAAATCAGGGGAAGATTTTCAAAAATGAAGTTCATATTTAATCGCCATTTGTCCACTGGCGGGACACCTAGCCCTAAGAAATTTTGAACGAATGCCTGAAACACTGTCGGAGCATTGGCTAATCCATAAGGCATCACCAGGTACACGTAGTGACCAGACATCGTGGTTAACCTGTTCAGGATACCACGGTTTACTGCCCCTTCTGGAGGATTTGGGTACCCATATAAAACATGATACATTTTTGTCAAAAGTTGCTAATATATGCAAAAATATTATCGAATAGAAAACACTCTAAAGCTTTTAAAACCGTTTAAATTATGTCTCTATGTATAGCAGAACTCTCAAAATCTGCATTTTCCCAAAATATCTCTTCTCATCTGAAAAGTGCTGGGTCACAGCAAACAATTGTGACCTCATCGCAAACACATGACCTTCCAAAACAGTCACAGCACCCGCAGTCAAGAGTCTCCACGTGTTCAGCGTGATTTCAGCTTTCAATGGGACTTCAGCGTGATTTCATTGGGACTGAGAATCGCCCGCTTGCAGAGTTTGAGCAAGTGGTAAGCTCTCAGTCACTCAAAAAACCTGTGCGCAATGGTCAAGTCCTCTCTCTTTCCAAGATCGATTGAACAGTGCTTGTGTTTCTGTTTGTTCTCAAAATTGCTGTACACCTTTATAACATGTTAAAGCTTGATTATGAAGTTAGTTTGACAAGTTTACTCGACATATTACATATTCTTTCGAAGTTTTGGTGCGCAACCACTTCAATTTTGACTACATTTTTACCAAAATCAGGCTATTTTGAGAACCGAAAGACGCAGACTTGAAAACTGAACGCTAATTTGGTGAGTATAATCCCTTACAGGTCGTTTGATGGAAGAATAACAAAGGTAAGGGAATATTTAATGTATTCATTTTGGGTTTCTGTCGACTCCAAGATAGAGGAGTCATTATGCTACTGTGGGAGCGCCGACTCCATATTATAGTCTAGTGAACGCAAAATGTAACGTTAAAATTAAATGTAACAATGCAATTGCATTTAGAAGAAGTGTATCTTGCTATACATATGTAAAACATGCATATTTAGTCAAAGTTTATGATGTGTATTCCTTGTTAGCTGACGTTATCTGCCGGGGCTATCGTCATTTCTCAGGACATTTGGGTAGCATTTTTTTGAACGATGCATCATTGTAAACAGAGATTTATGGATATATATATAGCATATTATTGAAAAAAATGAATGTACTGTGTAACATGTTATATTACTGTCATCTGATGAAGATTTCAAAAGGTTAGTGAAATGATTTTTCTTTTAATCCTGCGTTTGTTGATTGCATATTTTTTCCTACTTGGCTATGCTAATGAGCTATGTCTGCGGTGGTGGTTTGACATAAATATGTGCTATGTTTTCGCCGTAAAACATTTTAGAAATCTGACTTGCTGGCTAGATAAACAACTTGTTTATCTTTCATTTGAGCTATTTTACTTGTTAATGTGTGGAGGTTAAATATTTGTAGGAATATTTTTGCGCATTGTGCGTTATGGTAATGAGCTTGAGCTGTAGTCACGCTACCAGCAGAGGAATAAAACTCCCTAGCTGGTTAAAGCTGATTTCCATTCATCCCCCACCAGATGCGTATGAGATTGTAGGCTCTCCGTAGGACCAATTTGGTAAAGAATCGGGCGACATGTTCGATCGCTGCCCGCAACCAACGGGAGAGGGATTTATTCTTTCATTATGTTACTTAAATTGGTGCAAAGGTGCGTCAATAGCCTCTTAAGTATTTTAATAAAACAACGTCAGATCTTCAACGTTATATCCACTATCAGAAAAATAAAAAACTATAGGCTGGGCAGCACCTCCTACTGGATAGTTGCTCTATCTACAGCTATCCGCTTGATCTTCCATCTAGGGTATTAACCAAGCCCAGCTTAGCTTTGATATTGGTCACTGACTACTACCAATGTGCTGTCATGAGAATGATTATTGAGAGGTCTCTTAAAAATAGATTCAATGTTGCATTGACCCTTCATTTAGTTATTATTCATTATTATTTTTTTGCACAGGCACACTGGACTCTAACCACACAGTCACACTGGACTCTAACCACACAGGCACACTGGACTCTAACCACACAGGCACACTGGACTCTAACCACACAGGCACACTGGACTCTAACCACAAAGGCACACTGGACTCTAACCACACAGTCACACTGGACTCTAACCACACAGTCACACTGGACTCTAACCACACAGGCACACTGGACTCTAACCACACAGGCACACTGGACTCTAACCACACAGGCACACTGGACTCTAACCACACAGGCACACTGGACTCTAACCACACAGGCACACTGGACTCTAACCACACAGGCACACTGGACTCTAACCACACAGTCACACTGGATTTTAACCACACAGTCACACTGGACTAACCACACCACACCACACAGTCACACTGGACTCTAACCACACAGTCACACTGGACTCTAACCACACATTCACACCGGACTCTAACCACACAGTCACACTGGACTCTAAACACACAGTGTCACTGGATTCTAACCACACAGTCACACTGGACTCTAACCACACAGGCCCACTGGACTCTAACCACACAGTCACACTGGACTCTAACCACACAGTCACACTGGACTCTAACCACACAGGCACACTGGACTCTAACCACACAGTCACACTGGACTCTAACCACACAGTCACACTGGACTCTAACCACACAGGCACACTGGACTCTAACCACACAGTCCCACTGGACTCTAACCACACAGTCACACTGGATTCTAACCACACAGTCACACTGGACTCTAACCACACAGTCCCACTGGACTCTAAACACACAGTCACACTGGATTCTAACCACACAGTCACACTGGACTCTAACCACACAGTCACACTGGACTCTAACCACACAGGCCCACTGGACTCTAACCACACAGGCCCACTGGACTCTAACCACACAGTCACACTGGACTCTAACCACACAGTCACACTGGACTCTAACCACACAGGCACACTGGACTCTAACCACACAGGCACACTGGACTCTAACCACACAGTCACACTGGACTCTAACCACACAGGCACACTGAACTCTAACCACACAGTCACACTGGATTCTAACCACACAGTCCCATTGGACTCTAACCACACAGTCACACTGGACTCTAACCACACAGTCCCACTGGACTCTAAACACACAGTCACACTGGATTCTAACCACACAGTCACACTGGACTCTAACCACACAGTCACACTGGACTCTAACCACACAGTCACACTGGACTCTAACCACACAGGCACACTGGACTCTAACCACACAGGCACACTGGACTCTAACCACACAGGCACACTGGACTCTAACCACACAGGCACACTGGACTCTAACCACACAGGAACACTGGACTCTAACCACACAGGAACACTGGACTCTAACCACACAGGCACACTGGACTCTAACCACACAGGCACACTGGACTCTAACCACACAGGCACACTGGACTCTAACCACACAGGCACACTGGACTCTAACCACACAGGCACACTGGACTCTAACCACACAGGCACACTGGACTCTAACCACACAGGCACACTGGACTCTAACCACACAGGCACACTGGGCACTGGACTAACCACACAGTCACACTGGATTTTAACCACACAGTCACACTGGACTAACCACACCACACCACACAGTCACACTGGACTCTAACCACACAGTCACACTGGACTCTAACCACACATTCACACCGGACTCTAACCACACAGTCACACTGGACTCTAAACACACAGTGTCACTGGATTCTAACCACACAGTCACACTGGACTCTAACCACACAGTCACACTGGACTCTAACCACACAGGCACACTGGACTCTAACCACACAGGCACACTGGACTCTAACCACACAGGCACACTGGACTCTAACCACACAGGCACACTGGACTCTAACCACACAGGCCCACTGGACTCTAACCACACAGTCACACTGGACTCTAACCACACAGTCACACTGGACTCTAACCACACAGGCACACTGGACTCTAACCACACACTCACACTGGACTCTAACCACACAGTCACACTGGACTCTAACCACACAGGCACACTGAACTCTAACCACACAGTCACACTGGATTCTAACCACACAGTCCCATTGGACTCTAACCACACAGTCACACTGGATTCTAACCACACAGTCACACTGGACTCTAACCACACAGTCCCACTGGACTCTAAACACACAGTCACACTGGATTCTAACCACACAGTCACACTGGACTCTAACCACACAGTCACACTGGACTCTAACCACACAGTCACACGTTCTACATTGACACACACAGCACGCACACACACACACACACACACACACACACACACACACACACACACACACACACACACACACACACACACACACAGACATATATTCACATTCCTTCACACTCTTCACATACGCTGCTGCTACTCTCTGTTTATCTATGAACAGTCACTTTACCCCTACCTACATGTACATATTACGTCAATTACCAAGACTAACCTGTACCCCTGCACATTAACTCGGTACCCGTACCCCTTGTATATTGCCTTGCTATGGTTATTTCATTATGTTGCTATTTTTCCTTAAATTTATTTAGCATATTTGTCTTCCTTACTTGATAAAAACTCTTCATTGTTGGTTAAGTGCTCATAAGTAAGCATTCTTTTAAAAAGTTTTTTTAACTAGGCAAGTCAGTTAATAAAGAATTCTTATTTACAATGACGGCCAACCCCCGGCCAAACCCGGACGACGCTGGGCCAATTGTGTTCCGCTCTATGGGACTCCCAATCACGGCCGGATGTGATACAGCCTGGATTCAAACCAGGTACTGTAGCGACACCTCAGTGCCTCAGACTGCTGCGCCACTTGGGAACCCTTAGTGGTGTTTTATTTGGCACATGTGACAAATATATATATATTTTTTGCATTGATTTGTATTGATTTGATTTAATTTGATTATATTTCTTTGAAGTCATTCCCCAAGTAGCATTTGCAAAGTCATCAACAGCTAATGTTTAAATTCAACTCAGGGTTCAACTACAAATAGACAATCTATACAGGCCTAGGGTTTTCTAAACACTAATATCCTCCTGAGACAAACAAAACGTTACCAAGGAATGAAAAAAAAAAAAAATGTTTTATTGTCAGTGCTAAATTATCCTCTGTAGTGGTCTTCAGATGTAAATGTGAAAACAAATCACTTTACAGTCAATGGGTACAGTAGGTGGAAAAACAAATGTTGATATTTTGGTTGTGTTGACAACCAAACACAATTAAATACTACTTTTACAATACAGTCGATAAGACTATTAATGTAGTCGGCTAGTAAACAAATTATCTGTTGTTGGATTCATGTCTGCAATTTAATAACCAAAAATAAATATTAATAAATAGAAGTTACGTAAACATTATGAAGTCAGCGGCTCAGATAAAAGTATTCGATACATCTCTCTTAAATGTTGATATTCGATTGTGTTCTCAACCAAAAAATTACCCACATTTCCATCTTGAAATGATGTGGTGTGCCCAGTGGGAGGGTTTCCATTAGCTGTTGGCAAATCACATTTTATTCCATAAAGGCCCATTTCATTTCTGAAATGTTTGACTGCAGATAGATTTGCATTGAATTACTGCCAGAGAGAAAACCAGAGAAAGAAGGTAAGGGAGGATGAAATGTGTTTTTCTCTGGCTTTCGTGTAGTTGTTTCTAGTACTTTTATTCTTCTGACAGGCTGATGGAGATGAGTGCAGATCACAGCCCATCCCATTGCTGTCTCAGATGGAATCCCTAGTCGGTTTGATTCCCAGTTAGCTCCTTGTTTTATTCTCCCCACAACCTGGTAGAGGAAAAGATTCCCATCTGAATTGGAGTATGCATCCTATCATTATGAACACATTACCACAGTTATATCTTCCATAAAACAACAAGAATTGGGCTAAGAACAGTTGTCTCAATGGGATTGCCTTTAATTAACCCATTTTATTTGATAAGTTGTTCTTTGGTATGGTTGCAGTGGTCAGCTTCCTATTACATCATCCAATCTTCTCTTTTACTTTCCGGAACGGTTTCGTATTCAATAGACGCCACTTTGATCTCTCTGGTTCTTAATTGCCACTTAAGTAGTGTGACCAGTAGACCCTGATGCTGGTGGAAATAAGAAAGGAAGGCTTAGTTTGGTCTACAAAAAAAAAGTCTATGCTCCGCTGCCCCACTCAGAGAGCCAGTGCCCCCCCTGAGGCCTGCTCAGGCAGCAGAGCCTGGGGGCCTGGTTGAAACAGTCCCCACAAGACAGGCACTCATGCTGGGGCAGGGGAAGGGTGCCGGGCCCTTAATTAACAGTGAGTGGGTTGGTTAGCTCGGGCTTGGCGTGGCTTCCCAGACCAGAAATCTTTTCTCCCTTTGGTGTTCTGCTCGAAAGGGGTCTCAGCAGGGAGGACACATCTCTAAATTCTCAGCTCCACTGCCAAATACACAGACACTAGCTAATAAAAATGTCTAGCGAAAAAATATACATATACACAAGAGCTCCCAGACGCTCCCAGAGGCTCCCAGAGGGTCACACACATTGTTTGATGAGGCTTGAGAGACTTGGACTGTTGGTTGTGGAGCATTATTTAATTATTGCTGTCATTCAGTTGATGTAGAGAACAATGGTCTTATTATCCAATCACACTGTCCTCACAGCCGTACAAAACACTGTCCTCACAGCCGTACAAAACACTGTCCTCACAGCCGTACAAAACACTGTCCTCACAACCGTACAAAACACTGTCCTCACAGCCGTACAAAACACTGTCCTCACAACCGTACAAAACACTGTCCTCACAGCCGTACAAAACACTGTCCTCACAGCCGTACAAAACACTGTCTCTCACAGCAGTACAAAACACTGTCCTCACAGCCGTACAAAACACTGTCCTCACAGCCGTACAAAACACTGTCCTCACAGCCGTACAAAACACTGTCCTCACAGCCGTACAAAACACTGTCCTCACAACCGTACAAAACACTGTCCTCACAGCAGTACAAAACACTGTCCTCACAGCTGTACAAAACACTGTCCTCACAGCCGTACAAAACACTGTCCTCACAGCCGTATAAAACACTGTCCTCACAGCCGTATAAAACACTGTCCTCACAGCCGTATAAAACACTGTCCTCACAGCCGTACAAAACACTGTCCTCACAGCCGTACAAAACACTGTACTCACAGCCGTACAAAACTCCGTCCTCACAGCCGTACAAAACTCTGTCCTCACAGCCGTACAAAACACTGTCCTCACAGCCGTACAAAACACTGTCCTCACAGCCGTACAAAACACTGTCCTCACAGCCGTACAAAAGTCCGTCCTCACAGCCGTACAAAACACTCTCCTCACAGCCGTACAAAAGTCCGTCCTCACAGCCGTATAAAACGTTGTCCTCACAGCCGTACAAAACGCTGTCCTCACAGCCGTACAAAACGCTGTCCTCACAGCCGTACAAAACTCTGTCCTCACAGCCGTACAAAACACTGTCCTCACAGCCGTAGAATAGGAACGTTTGTGAAATTGTATTGAAATGTTTACGTTTAGTAATGTTATTCATTTCGTTTTGATACGTCATGAAATGGCCATAACATGATGGTATCTTGTTTTTCATTTTGCCAATTTATTGGATATAAATTATTCCCCCACCCAAAATGTGGGACCTTGTAATCATAATTGTGATAGCTATTGACATAAAGCAAGAACAAGCAGGATTCATTGTTTTTCACCAAACCATAAAACCGTAGGAAAGCACCACTGTGCTCAATCCATGCAAAATGATTTGCTATATACAATTCTACATAACAAGAGGATACTGTTGATAGATTTTGTACACATACTTACATTTCTTTACTTTTAACACAACTAAGTTTTGAACTACAAACTCTTATAAGAGTCGTGATTGAGTTTCCTTTAGTAACTTGTCAAACACCCACGATCATGACTAATCGTCCTTTAAGAGATACATATTATATCGCCTGTAGGAGTTTGTTTTTCTATTTTATTTCTCTCTTTTTTCGAGAAAGGGAGAACTGATCTCCAATTTGCCCAGTCATGACGGAGGTCAAACTGCAAGGTTGTCAGAGAATGTGTAGAGCCACTCTGGGAAAGAGATGACGGCATTAAGCGATGCATAACCGCCTACCCAGCATGCCTTGCTTAAATGAGACTGGGAAAGTAAGAGGTCAGCGCCGCAGCACCGAGAGACGGCCCTAATGCAGGATAACGAGAGAATATCTTCACCCCCACATCTTCTTTAGTAACAAACACAGCTGGTATGATGGCTTCTCTGCCTGTTGTTTGGCTGGTCATTCAATGAAGCTTGTTACAGCCCTGCCTGTTGTTTGACTGGTCATTCAATGAAGCTTGTTACAGCCGTGCCTGTTGTTTGGCTGGTCATTCAATGCCCGTGCTGTTGTTTGACTGGTAACTCAATGAAGCTGTTACAGCCGCCTGTTGTTTTTGGCTGGTCACTCAATGAAGCTTGTTACAGCCGTGCCTGTTGTTTGGCTGGTCAAGAAGCTTGTTTACAGCCCTGCCTGTTGTTTGGCTGGTCATGAAGCTTGTTACAGCCGTGCCTGTTGTTTGGCTGGTCATTCAATGAAGCTTGTTTGGCTGGTCATTCAATGACAGCCGTGCCTGTTGTTTGACTGGTCATTCAATGAAGCTTGTTACAGCCCTGCCTGTTGTTTGATTCTGGTCATTCAATGAATTCAATGAAGCTTGTTTACAGCCCTGCCTGTTGTTTGGCTGGTCATTCAATGAAGCTTGTTACAGCCCTGCCTGGTCATGTTTGCCGCTGGTCATTCAATGAAGCTTGTTACAGCCCTGCCTGTTTGGCTGGTCATTGGTTTGACTGGTCATTCAATGAAGCTTGTTACAGCCCTGCCTGTTGTTTGACTGGTCACTCAATGAAGCTTGTTACAGCCCTGCCTGTTGTTTGACTGGTCATTCAATGAAGCTTGTTACAGCCGTGCCTGTTGTTTGACTGGTCATTCAATGAAGCTTGTTACAGCCCTGCCTGTTGTTTGACTGGTCATTCAATGAAGCTTGTTACAGCCGTGCCTGTTGTTTGACTGGTCATTCAATGAAGCTTGTTACAGCCCTACAGCCCTGCCTGTTGTTTGACTGGTCATTCAATGAAGCTTGTTGTTTGACTGGTCATTCAATGAAGCTTGTTACAGCCGTACAGCCCTGCCTGTTGTTTGGCTGGTCATTCAATGAAGCTTGTTTACAGCCCTGCCTGTTGAAGCTTTGCTTGTTACAGCTGGCTTTCAATGAAGCTTGTTACAGCCGTGTTTGGCTGGTCACTGGTCATTCAATGAAGCTGAAGCTTGTTTACTGCCTGTTGTTTGGCTGGTCATTCAATGAAGCTTGTTACAGCCGTGCCTGTTGTTTGACTGGTCATTCAATGAAGCTTGTTACAGCCGTGCCTGTTGTTTGGCTGGTCATTCAATGAAGCTTGTTACAGCCCTGCCTGTTGTTTGACTGGTCATTCAATGAAGCTTGTTACAGCCGTGCCTGTTGTTTGGCTGGTCATTCAATGAAGCTTGTTTACAGCCCTGCCTGTTGTTTGACTGGTCATTCAATGAAGCTTGTTACAGCCGTGCCTGTTGTTTGGCTGGTCATTCAATGAAGCTTGTTTACAGCCCTGCCTGTTGTTTGACTGGTCATTCAATGAAGCTTGTTACAGCCGTGCCTGTTGTTTGGCTGGTCATTCAATGAAGCTTGTTTACAGCCCTGCCTGTTGTTTGACTGGTCATTCAATGAAGCTTGTTACAGCCGTGCCTGTTGTTTGACTGGTCATTCAATGAAGCTTGTTACAGCCGTGCCTGTTGGATAGAGAAGCATGTTGCAAGCTACTGACTGTCGTTGTGGAGAGATCATGCCATTATAGTGGAAAATAATGTATTCTGATCCAAAACTGAAATAGAACAAGAAGGACAGGTAAAGGAAATACGGTTGAGAGGTATTTCAAGCCGAGAAGCTCTGAGCATTTGAAATCTCACTTGCGTGTTCTGTATCTGTAGGTTTTGGACTGCTGTGAAGTGGACTGCTGTGAAGTGGACTGCTGTGAAGTGAAATTAACTGCTCTGAAGTGGACTGCTGTGAGGTGGACTGCTGTGAAGTGAAATGAACTGCTGTGAAGTGGACTGCTGTGAAGTGGACTGCTGTGAAGTGCTTATGTAACACAGGTCAACTAATGTTGTATGCTTATCGTTACTAGTGAGATTCCAGTTAACAATCATATTATACTATATTGCTATTGATATGTTTAAGTTGACAGCTATTACGAAACAGCTGTCAGAAGCTGCATGATGAGCAGTTTATTTTGAGCCAATCAAAACTCAATATTCTCTTAGACCCTCTCCTAACCTCAGTCGGCACCAACGTGCTGAAAAAGTGCTAGAAAGGAACGTGAAGAGCTATCGACATTCCATAGAAGAAAAACAATGTTTCAAATCATTGAGAAGTTTTATATAACTGAACTAAAAAGAAAGCACTGGATATTAACACTCACTTTTATCTATAGGAACGTGCTGGGAAGGGATTGAGGGAAAGATTGATGTCAGGATTTGGTGAGTTTTTTTGTATGGAGAACGAGCTGCTCGCCATTGTTATTAGCTAGTATCATAATCCATTTTGGTATTACATGCATGTTTTAGACTGCTTTATTTAAAATGGTGTGTAGCTGTAACAAAAGAGCTTTCCATTTTCCCAGGCTAGTTTAGTGTTTAGTTCATGGTATAAATATGATAAATACAGAAAAAATGAAGAGAGAAAATTACACGTTTCTCTGGTTTTACGGTTTTTAGGTACAGTTGAAGTTGGAATTTTACATACACTTAGGTTGGAATCATTAAAACTTATTTTTCAAACACTCCACAAATGTATTGTTAACAAACTATAGTTTTGGCAAGTCGGTTAAGGACGTCTACTTTGTGCATAACACAAGTCATTTTTCCAACTATTGTTTACAGACATATTATTTCATTTACAATTCACTTTATCACAAATCCAGTGGGTCAGAAGTTCACATACACTAAGTTGACTGTGCCTTTAACTTCTTATGGCTGGGGTAGCTTGGATGAATAAGTTGCCCAAACTAAACGGCCTGCTCCTCAGTCTCAGTTGCTAATATATGCATATTATCATTAGTATTGGACCGAAAACACTCTAAAGTTTCCAAAACTGTCAAAATATTGCCTGTGAGTATAAACAGAACTGATATTGCAGGCGAAAGCCTGAGAAAAATCTAACCAGGAAGTGGCTTCTATTTTGAAAACTCCATGTTCCATAGCCTGTCTTTGTTCTATTTAAAGGGATATCAAACAGATTCCTTTTCCTATCGCTTCCTCAAGGTGTCAACAGTCTTTAGACATAGTTTCAGAGTTTTATTTGGAAAAATAAGCGAGAACGATAACATCATGTCATTGTATGTCCGGGTGCCAGCAGCGTTTTGTATGTGTAACAGAGTTTGGGCTGCCATTGCCTTTCCCTCTCCTACTGATAAAGACAGTTGCAGTTGATATATTATCGATTATATATTTTAAAAACAACCTGAGGATTGATTATAAAAAATGTTTGTGTAACGGCGTTCTTCGTTTGTCGAAAGAGAGTCGGACCGAAATGCAGGGTGGTGGTTACTCATGTCTTTAATGAAGGAAGAGCGATACATGAAATAACTATACAAATGCAAAACAACAAACGGAACGTGAAACCTAATTACAGCCTATCTGGTGAAACTACACAGAGACAGGAACAATCACCCACGAAATACACAGAGAAACCCTGGCTACCTAAATACGGTTCCCAATCAGAGACAACGAGAATCACCTGACTCTGATTGAGAACCGCCTCAGGCAGCCAAGCCTATACAACACCCCTACTCAGCCGCAATCCCAAATACTACAAACCCCAATACGAAAATACAATATATAAACCCATGTCACACCCTGGCCTGACCAAATATATAACGAAAACACAAAAATACTAAGACCAAGGCATGACAGTTTGACATGTTTCTGTGGACATTACGGAAACTATTTGGAATTTCTCTGCGTTGTCGTGACCGCTCTTTCCTGTGGATTTCTGAACATAACGCGCCAAACACACGGAGGTATTTTGGATATAAAAATTATCTTTTTGGAACAAAAGGAACATCTATTGTGTAACTGGGAGTCTCGTGAGTAAAAACATCTGAAGATCATCAAAGGTAAACAATTAATTTGATTGCTTTTCTGATTTTCGTGATCAAGCTACTTGATGCTAAGTGTACATAATATTTTGTCGAGCGATCGATAAATTTACACAAACGCTTGGATTGCTTTCGCTGTAAAGCATATATTCAAAATCTGACACGACAGGTGGATTAACAAAAGGCTAAACTGTGTTTTCCCATATAGCCCTTGTGATTTCATGAATATAAATATTTTTAGTAATATTGTTTGAATGTGGCGCTATGCTATTCAAAGGTTGTTGATGACAATTATCCCTTTAACGGGATTGCAGCCCAACAAGTTTTAAACAGCTTGAAAAATTCCAGGAAATTATGTCAAGGCTTTAGAAGCTTCTGATAGGCTAAATTACATCATTTGAGTCAATTGGAGGTGTACCTGTGGATGTATTTCAAGGCCTACCTTCATATAGGATCACCCTGTATGGCTCATACTGCAGGATCACCCTGCACGGCTCATACTGCAGGATCACCCTGTCGTCTCATACTGCAGGATCACCCTGTACGGCTCATACTGCAGGATCACCCTGTCGGCTCATACTGCAGGATCACCCTGTCGTCTCATACTGCAGGATCACCCTGTACGGCTCATACTGCAGGATCACCCTGTACGGCTCATACTGCAGGATCACCCTGCACGGCTCATACTGCAGGATCACCCTGTCGTCTCATACTGCAGGATCACCCTGCACGGCTCATACTGCAGGATCACCCTGTACGTCTCATACTGCAGGATCACCCTGTCGTCTCATACTGCAGGATCACCCTGTCGTCTCATACTGCAGGATCACCCTGTCGGCTCATACTGCAGGATCACCCTGTACGGCTCATACTGCAGGATCACCCTGTCGTCTCATACTGCAGGATCACCCTGTACGGCTCATACTGCAGGATCACCCTGTATGGCTCATACTGCAGGATCACCCTGTACGGCTCATACTGCAGGATCACCCTGTCGTCTCATACTGCAGGATCACCCTGTACGGCTCATACTGCAGGATCACCCTGTCGTCTCATACTGCAGGATCACCCTGTACGGCTCATACTGCAGGATCACCCTGTCATCTCATACTGCAGGATCACCCTGTACGGCTCATACTGCAGGATCACCCTGTACGGCTCATACTGCAGGATCACCCTGTACGGCTCATACTGCAGGATCACCCTGTCGTCTCATACTGCAGGATCACCCTGTACGTCTCATACTGCAGGATCACCCTGTACGGCTCATACTGCAGGATCACCCTGTCGTCTCATACTGCAGGATCACCCTGTACGGCTCATACTGCAGGATCACCCTGTACGGCTCATACTGCAGGATCACCCTGTCGTCTCATACTGCAGGATCACCCTGTCGTCTCATACTGCAGGATCACCCTGTCGTCTCATACTGCAGGATCACCCTGTACGGCTCATACTGCAGGATCACCCTGTCGTCTCATACTGCAGGATCACCCTGTACGGCTCATACTGCAGGATCACCCTGTCGTCTCATACTGCAGGATCACCCTGTACGGCTCATACTGTAGGTTCACCTTTTACGGCACCTACTTCACCCAGTACAGCACATACTGCCGGTTCACCAGGTATGTCTCATACTGCCGGTTCACCAGGTATGTCTCATACTGCTGGTTCACCAGGTATGTCTCATACTGTAGGTTCACCTTTTACGGCACGTCCTTCACCCTGTACAGCATGTTCACCCAGGCCCCCCGTGTCTGGTTTGGAGCGTGAAGTCACAAGCTCTGCTTGGCGGCTACTGCATGCCAACCTAGCGGTGCCAAACTCCCTGGTCTAGCCTAGAAAAGCTTTTTAAATTACCATCGCGCAACTGCCAATATTTTGGGGGTGTGGCACTTTTTCATCGCCCACATTGAATTATTTTACAGGTCTAACTACTACATATTTAATTAAATAGTGTTCCATTCTGACTACTACATATTTATTTAAATAGTGTTCCATTCTGACTACTACATATTTAATTAAATAGTGTTCCATTCTGACTACTACATATTTATTTAAATAGTGTTCCATTCTGACTACTACATATTTAATTAAATAGTGTTCCATTCTGACAACTACATATTTAATTAAATAGTGTTCCATTCTGACAACTACATATTTAATTAAATAGTGTTCCATTCTGACAACTACATATTTATTTAAATAGTGTTCCATTCTGACTACTACATATTTAATTAAATAGTGTTCCATTCTGACAACTACATATTTAATTAAATAGTGATCCATTCTGTCTAGTACATATTTAATTAAATAGTGTTCCATTCTGACAACTACATATTTATTAATTAAATAGTGATACATTCTGACTACTACATATTTATTAATTAAATAGTGATACATTCTGACAACTACATATTTATTAATTAAATAGTGATCCATTCTGACTACAACCTATTTATTAATTAAATAGTGATCCATTCTGACTACAACCTATTTATTAATTAAATAGTGTTCCATTCTGACTACTACATATTTAATTAAATAGTGACCCATTCTGACTACTACATATTTAATTAAATAGTGACCCATTCTGACTACTACATATTTAATTAAATAGTGATCCATTCTGACTACAACCTATTTATTAATTAAATAGTGACCCATTCTGACTACAACATATTTAATTCAATAGTGTTCCATTCTGACAACTACATATTTAATTAAATAGTGATCCATTCTGACTACAACATATTTAATTAAATAGTGTTCCATTCTGACAACTACATATTTAATTAAATAGTGTTCCATTCTGACTACAACATATTTAATTAAATAGTGACCCATTCTGACTACTACATTTGTCGTCACATAGGACCAAGTGCTGACACAGACCAATCACGAGCCGGCAGACTACGAGGAGGCTCCGGTTGACTCTCTCAGACAGGATGAAAACGACTACATTGACCATGATCCTTTTCATCTTTTTGGTGCCATTCAGCCCCATTTAGCAATATGACACGCTTCAAATTCAAATAGCTCTGGCTTCATGCGCGATTGGGAGCTTTGAACATAATGTAGTTTCACCCTGTATGGCTCTCACTGCACAGATAAAAACTATTGAGCATTTGCCAGGGAATGAAGAATCAAAGTCAAAAGCATAAGAGTTCAATTGTGTGTCAATCAACCAACGTTATGCCTTAATGGATGGAAAGTTGTCCAGCTGCCACTCCTTCATGGTACAGTCCTCCAATTCTGTAAGCCTCTGGAAGAGTTTGAGCCTGAGAAAAGCCCTTAATAACTGTTTACGAGCAGCTGAGTCACCTTAATGAATGTTCATGGTTAGGGACAGCCTGACGACGGGAAAATCTATTACCAGCACTTTGTTTTGAACCATACTCTACTTCTGTCTGGGCCTGCTCCCTGCTCCCTGGTCTCTGCTCTCTGCTCTCTGGTCTCTGCTCCCTGCTCTCTACTTCTGTCTGGGCCTGCTCCCTGCTCTCTGGTCTATGGTCTCTGCTCTAGTCTCTCTACTTCTGTCTGGGCCTGCTCCCTGCTCCCTGGTCTCTGCTCTCTGCTCTCTGCTCTCTGCTCTAGTCTCTCTACTTCTGTCTGGGCCTGCTCCCTGCTCCCTGGTCTCTGCTCTCGTCTCTCTACTTCTGTCTGGGCCTGCTCCCAGCTCCCTGGTCTCTGCTCTCTGCTCTAGTCTCTCTACTTCTGTCTGGGCCTGCTCCCTGCTCTCTGGTCTCTGCTCTCGTCTCTCTACTTCTGTCTGGGCCTGCTCCCTGCTCTCTGGTCTCTGGTCTCGTCTCTCTACTTCTGTCTGGGCCTGCTCCCTGCTCCCTGGTCTCTGCTCTCTGGTCTCTGCTCTCGTCTCTCTACTTCTGTCTGGGCCTGCTCCCTGCTCTCTGGTCTCTGCTCTCGTCTCTCTACTTCTGTCTGGGCCTGCTCCCTGCTCTCTGGTCTCTGCTCTCGTCTCTCTACTTCTGTCTGGGCCTGCTCCCTGCTCCCTGCTCCCTGATCTCTGCTCTCTGCTCTCTACTTCTGTCTGGGCCTGCTCCCTGCTCTCTGCTCTCTGGTCTCTGGTCTCTGCTCTAGTCTCTCTACTTCTGTCTGGGCCTGCTCCCTGCTCTCTGGTCTCTGCTCTCTGCTCTAGTCTCTAGTCTCTCTACTTCTGTCTGCTCTCTGCACTAGTCTCTAGTCTCTCTACTTCTGTCTGGGCCTGCTCCCTGCTCTCTGGTCTCTGCTCTCTGCTCTCTGGTCTCTGCTCTAGTCTCTCTACTTCTGTCTGGGCCTGCTCCCTGCTCCCTGCTCTCTGGTCTCTGCTCTCTGCTCTTAGTCTCTCTACTTCTGTCTGCTCTCTGCTCTAGTCTCTCTACTTCTGCCTGCTCTCTGCTCTAGTCTCTCTACTTCTGTCTGCTCTCTGCTCTAGTCTCTCTACTTCTGTCTGCTCTCTGCTCTAGTCTCTCTACTTCTGTCTGGGCCTGCTCTCCACTTTCTGTTCTCTCTCTGGTCTCTCTCCGGTCTTTCTGGTCAGGTGAAGCTGAAAAACAGAAAGGCCCAATTTGCAATTTGCCAAAATAAACCCCTGCTCCTTCCTTCTCCTGCAGGTTCTCACTAGGCCATGTGACCGACACACCAAGCAGACGGCGTCCAGCAGAGGACCGAGCCCAGCTGTTATGGATATGATGTGTAGTGGTTAGGATAACAGAATTGGGACACACAACAGTTCTTTATTGTGACCTGGTTGGTGCTGTTTGCCTGAAAGTCTGTTTTGTCTCATTTTCTGTTCAGTTACAGTTTAGGGCCAAGAATGGGTAATGTTATACATAGAATGGGTAATGTTATACATAGAATGGGTAATGTTATACATAGAATGGGTAATGTTATACATAGAATGGGTAATGTTATACATAGAATGGGTAATGTTATACATAGAATGGGTAATGTTATACATAGAATGGGTAATGTTATACATAGAATGGGTAATGTTATACATAGAATGGGTAATGTTATACATAGAATGGGTAATGTTATACATAGAATGGGTAATGTTATACATAGAATGGGTAATGTTATACATAGAATGGGTAATGTTATACATAGAATGGGTAATGTTATACATGGAATGGGTAATGTTATACATAGAATGGGTAATGTTATACATAGAATGGGTAATGTTATACATAGAATGGGTAATGTTATAGAATGGGTAATGTTATATAGAATGGGTAATGTTATACATAGAATGGGTAATGTTATACATAGAATGGGTAATGTTATACATAGAATGGGTAATGTTATACATAGAATGGGTAATGTTATAGATAGAATGGGTAATGTTATACATAGAATGGGTAATGTTATACATAGAATGGGTAATGTTATACATAGAATGGGTAATGTTATAGAATGGGTAATGTTATACATAGAATGGGTAATGTTATACATAGAATGGGTAATGTTATACATAGAATGGGTAATGTTATACATAGAATGGGTAATGTTATACATAGAATGGGTAATGTTATACATATAATGGGTAATGTTCTAAATATAATGGATAATGTTCTACATAGATTGGGTAATGTTCTAAATATAATGGGTAATGTTATACATAGAATGGGTAATGTTATACATAGAATGGGTAATGCTATACATAGAACAGGTAATGCTATACATAGAACGGGTAATGCTATACATAGAATGGGTAATGTTATAGAATGGGTAATGTTCTAAATAGAATGGGTAATGTTATACATATAATGGGTAATGTGATATATAGAATGGGTAATGTTATAGAATGGGTAATGTTATACACAGAATGGGTAATGTTATACATGGCATGGGTAATGTGATATATAGAATGGGTAATGTTATACATAGAATGTTATACATAGGTAATGTTATACATAGAATGGGTAATGTTATACATAGAATGGGTAATGGAATGGGTAATGTTATACATAGAATGGGTAATGTTATACATAGAATGGGTAATGTTATACATAGAATGGGTAATGTTATACACAGAATGGGTAATGTTATACATAGAATGGGTAATGTTATACATAGAATGGGTAATGTTATACATAGAATGGGTAATGTTATACATAGAATGGGTAATGTTATACACAGAATGGGTAATGTTATACATAGAATGGGTAATGTTATACACAGAATGGGTCATGTTATACATAGAATGGGTAATGTTATACATAGAATGGGTAATGTTATAGAATAGAATGTTATACATAGAATGGGTAATGTAATAGAATGGGTAATGTATACATAGAATGGGTAATGTTACATAGAATGGGTAATGTTATAGATAGAATGTTATGGGGTAATGCTATGGGTAATGTATACATAGAATGGGTAATGTTATACATAGAATGGGTAATGTTATAGAATGGGTAATGTTATACATAGAATGGGTAATGTTATACATAGAATGGGTAATGTTATACATAGAATGGGTAATGTTATACATAGAATGTTATACATAATGTTGTTATACATAGAATAGAATGGGGTAATGTAAGAATGGGTAATGTTATACATAGAATGGGTAATGTTATACAAGAATGGGTATGGGTAATGTTAATAGAATGGGTAATGTTATACATAGAATGGGTAATGTTACATATAATGTTATACATATATACATAGAATGGGTAATGTTATACATAGTGGGTAATGTTATATAGAATGGGTAATGTTATACATAGAATGGGTAATGTTATACATAGAATGGGTAATGTTATACATAGAATGGGTAATGTTATACATAGAATGGGAATGGGTAATGTTATACATAGAATGGGTAATGTTATACATAGAATGGGTAATGAATGGGTATACATAGAATGGGTAATGTTATACATAGAATGGGTAATGTTATACACAGAATGGGTAATGTTATACATATAATGAGTAATGTTATACATATAATGGGTAATGTTATACATAGAATGGGTAATGTTATACATAGAATGGGTAATGTTATACACAGAATGGGCAATGTTATACATGGCATGGGTAATGTGATATATAGAATGGGTAATGTTATAGAATGGGTAATGTTCTAACTAGAATGGGTAATGTTATACATGGCATGGGTAATGTGATATATAGAATGGGTAATGTTATAGAATGGGCAATGTTTTAAATAGAATGGGTAATGTGATACATAGAATGGGTAATGTTATACATAGAATGGGTAATGTTCTACATAGAAGGGGTAATGTTATACATAGAATGGGTAATGTTCTACATAGAAGGGGTAATGTTATACATATAATGGGTAATGTGATACATAGAATGGGTAATGTTATACATAGAATGGGTCATGTTATACATAGAATGGGTCATGTTATACATAGAATGGGTCATGTTATATTTAGAATCGGTAATGTTCTACCATAAGTGGACTCCTGATGACTGGGTATAATGGGTAATGTTATACATATAATGAGTAATGTTATACATAGAATGGTAATGTTATACACAGAATGGGCAATGTTATACATGGCATTGGGTAATGTGATATATAGAATGGGTAATGTTATAGAATGGGTAATGTTCTAGTTTGATATTATATTGTCCCCCAATGTAAAATCAAATGACAGTAACACATGTTGTGGGTTAAAGGTTTTATAAGCTGTAATGAGGAGTAATTGCATTCATTCATATTGTATACTTGCAAATTCGCCCTTTAAGAAAATTAGAAGCTAGCAAGTTTTTTTGGGAGGTGGGGGGCTTCTCTAAGGAGCTCTTGACCCTTCAACGTTAACCCCCTCCCCCAGCAGCCCGTAACCATGACGTCTTGTTTACTGTTCACCGTTAAACGCGAGACGTGACAGCTGTCGCCTCCCTCTCCTCGCCAAACCCTGTTTTAACGCCACGTCATGAACTTTAATTTGGGGTTGATGCCTATTGTTTTCCCCTGACACTGTGTATCTCTCCTATAATATTCTCAGTAGTGGTTTTGATTTAACTACACATCCAACTGGTGACCTCCACCCATTCCCCCACATTCTACACACACATCCACTTTCTAGCAACAAACTCTTGTCTCCTCGTTTCTCAACACCAAGGTCCGTTATCCAGCCAAGGGAATGCAGGTACTTGAAAATACCAGCCTCTGTAGAACCGTGTAGTGTCCTTCCGTGGAAGTGGCAAAGCGGGGAGAAGAGAAAAAACATCTGTTTCTCAGTGTGAATCTGGAAAGTGAATGCCTCTCATCTGTTTCTCAGTGTGAATCTGGAAAGCGAAGGTCTCTCATATGTTTCTCAGTGTGAATCTGGAAAGTGAATGCCTCTCATATGTTTCTCAGTGTGAATCTGGAAAGTGAATGCAGTTTCTCAGTGTGAATCTGGAAAGTGAAGGTCTCTCAATAGTGTGAATCTGGAAAGTGAATGCCTCTCATCTGTTTCTCAGTGTGAATCTGGAAAGTGAATGCCTCTCATATGTTTCTCAGTGTGAATCTGGAAAGTGAAGGCCTCTCATCTGTTTCTCAGTGTGAATCTGGAAAGTGAATGCCTCTCATATGTTTCTCAGTGTGAATCTGGAAAGTGAATGCCTCTCATATGTTTCTCAGTGTGAATCTGGAAAGTGAATGCCTCTCATCTGTTTCTCAGTGTGAATCTGGAAAGTGAATGCCTCTCATATGTTTCTCAGTGTGAATCTGGAAAGTGAATGCCTCTCATATGTTTCTCAGTGTGAATCTGGAAAGTGAATGCCTCTCATCTGTTTCTCAGTGTGAATCTGGAAAGTGAATGCCTCTCATCTGTTTCTCAGTGTGAATCTGGAAAGTGAAGGCCTCTCATCTGTTTCTCAGTGTGAATCTGGAAAGTGAATGCCTCTCATATGTTTCTCAGTGTGAATCTGGAAAGTGAATGCCTCTCATCTGTTTCTCAGTGTGAATCTGGAAAGTGAATGCCTCTCATCTGTTTCTCAGTGTGAATCTGGAAAGTGAATGCCTCTCATATGTTTCTCAGTGTGAATCTGGAAAGTGAATGCCTCTCATATGTTTCTCAGTCTGTTTAACCAAAGCAATTACATTAAATCTAACGTGGCCTGTTTTCCTCTGCCATTGGCTTTGAATGGGCCTCAGTTCCCTCCACAATCCATCTGGATCAAAATGAATAAGGGACAATTGCTGCACTTAGATCACTTTGTTATGCGGGAGGGAGGGAGACAGAGAGAGAGAGAGAGAGTAAATGTTTGTAACAAATGGATTGCACGTGTGCCCGACTATAGGAAACCATGGAAGAGATGCCACATTGATACAATGGGTGTCCAAAGACAATGGTAGATCAGATGAGCGTTGTCGCACTTATAACCGCACAAGTCAGTTGAATCTTTTACAAAGCTGTTCCACATACTTCATGAAAAAAAGACTGAGGTCAAAAGGTCAATGTAGCAAAAGATAACTGTAAACGACTCAAAGGACCATTATACTTACCTCACTTCCTGAAACAAACGCCAAACCCATACAGAAACTTGGGCTCGACTACGGTCTTAGAGATTCTCCGTTGTGTTTGTTCAAGGCGAGTGTCACTAGAATACGGTGGACATGTTTCTACATGGTTCCGCGTGGTGAACACGTTCCTGGTGACCAGGCTTAACCACAGTCCTGTCCGTAAAAGATGGAGAAGGGAAAAGGGATGGATGAGGGCACTCTGGAGGACTTTCTCTAGATTTATTCCACCTGACACTAATCAGTACTTTATACTGGAAACAATTACATTACTCTCTCACTCGCTCTCTCGCTCTCTCGCTCTCTCGCTCTCTCTCTCTCTCTCTCTCTCTCTCTCTCTCTCCATCTCTCTCTCTCTCCATCTCTCTCTCTCTCCATCTCTCTCCATCTCTCTCCATCTCCATCTCTCTCTCTCTCTCTCTCTCTCTCTCTCTCTCTCTCTCTCTCTCTCTCTCTCTCTCTCTCCCCATCTCTCTCTCTCTCTGGTGAGAGTTCCAGAGTGAAACCAAGGCCTCTTAATAAGGCAGGATATAGAAGATTATGGATTATGCATGTTTTTTAATAGCACGTGGACATGGAAGAGTAGCAACTCTCAGGTTTCTCCACAATGGCAGCAGCCGTGTATCTGGGGATGGGGACATCTTCTCATGGACTCCAGGAATGTTTTGGGAACATAATCAGGAATCTCGGAGCACCTATGGAATCATTTACCAGAATTGCCATTTGTATCGCTATAATTTTTTATTTTATTTTACCTTTATTTTACTAGGCAAGTCAGTTAAGAACAAATTCTTATTTTCAATGACGGCCTAGGAACAGTGGGTTAACTGCCTTGTTCAGGGGCAGACAGATTTGTACCTTGTCAGCTCGAGGATTCGAACTTGCAACCTTTCGGTTACTAGTCCAACGCCCTAATGACCAGATTTAGTGAAGGAAGGGTTTGAGCTTCCTCCAGGAAAGTATTAATGTTTAGTATTAGTAATGTTGTGGCATTCTATGAATATCTGACATTAGGCCTGGGAGAGGACGGCTACAGTGAAGGATAGAGAGACTGGGAGAGTGACAGGTAGAGAGACTGGTACAGTGAAGGGTAGAGAGACTGGGAGAGTGACAGGTAGAGAGACTGGTACAGTGAAGGGTAGAGAGACTGGTACTGGTAGTGAAGGGTAGAGAGACTGGGAGAGTGACAGGTAGAGAGACTGGTACAGTGAAGGGTAGAGAGGCTGGTAGAGTGACAGGTAGAAAGACTGGTACAGTGAAGGGTACAGAGGCTGGTAGAGTGACAGGTAGAGAGACTGGCACAGTGAAGGGTTGAGAGACTGGTACAGTGAAGGGTAGAGAGACTGGTACAGTGAAGGGTAGAGAGACTGGGAGAGTGACAGGTAGAGAGACTGGTACAGTGAAGGGTTGAGAGACTGGTGAGTGAGAGGTAGAGAGACTGGTACAGTGAAGGGTAGAGAGACTGGGAGAGTGACAGGTAGAGAGACTGGTACAGTGAAGGGTAGAGAGACCGGTACAGTGACAGGTAGAGAGACTGGTACAGTGAAGGGTAGAGAGACTGGGAGAGAGAGTCAGAGTCAGGAAGAAAAAATGGAGAGGCTGCCTAGCACTTTTCTCAGTGAGCTGACATGACTGGGTGCTTGATTAACGGGACTGTTTCTCTGTTTTTTATTTTACGTTTATTTAACTAGGCAAGTCATTAAGAACTAATTGTTATTTTCAATAACAGCCTAGGAACAGAGGGTTAAAAACTTATTTGGGATTGAGGGCAGCCTTTTCACTTTTGGATTAATAGCGTGCCCAGAGTGAACTGCCTCCGACTGTCCCAGATGCTAATATATGCATGTTATTATTAGTATTGGATAGTACTTTAAACACTCTGAAGTTTCTAAATCTGTTTGAATGATGTCTGTAAGTATAACAGAACTCATATGGCAGGCAAAAACCTGAGAAGAAATACAAACAGGAAATGGGAAATCTGAGGGTTGTAGTTTTTGAACTCACCCCCTATCGAATACACAGTGGGATATGGGTTATATTGCACTTCCTAAGGCTTCCACAAGAGGTCAACCGTCTTTAGAACGTTGTTTCATGCTTCTCCTGTGAAGCGTGGCCGGATGGGAGCTGTTTGACGAAGGGGTCTCGTTCTCTCAGCAGTCTCGTTCTCAGTCACACACATCTCATATGAGAGGTATCTCTCGTTCCATTGCTTTTCTACAGACAATGGAATTCTCCGGTTGGAACATTATTGAACATTTATGATAAAAACATCATAAAGATAGATTCTATACTTAGTTTGACAAGATTCTTCGACCTGTAAAATAACTTTTATAACTTTTCAACCGACTGGACCTGAACGTGCTTTTGGATTTGTTTACCAAAAGCCCTGACAAAAGAAGCTAGTTGGACATAAATGGAAATAAATGTCCAAATGTCCAAATGGCCACTTGTTGTTAGCATATTCTGCCCAGTAATCCATCTTCATGAGGCGCTGGCCCTTCATCCAGACAAAACCTTGAAAAGTTCTGTTACAGGCCTTTAGAAACATGTCAAACGATGTATGGAATCAATCGTTAGGATGTTTTTAACGTAAAACATCAATAATGTTCCAACCGGAGAATTCCTTTGTCTTCAGAAAAAGCACTGGAACGAGAGGTAACTCTGTCGGGAACGCGCGTTCATGAGACCAAGGCTCTCTGCCAGACCACTGACTCAAAGAGGTCTCCTTTATAGTAGAATCCTCATTCAAGTTTCAGAAGATGGTTGACATCTAGGGGAAGCTGTAGGAAGTGCAACCTCATCCATATCTCAATGTGTATTCAGTAGGCCAAGCTTTGAAAAACTACAAACCTCAGATGTCCCACTTCCTGGTTGGATTTTTCTCAGGATTTTGCCTGCCATATGAGTTTTGTTGTACTCACAGACATCCTTCAAACTGTTTTTGAAACTTCAGAGTTTTTTCTATCCAATACTAATAATAATATGCATATATTAGCATCTGGGACTGAGTAGGAGGCAGTTCACTCTGGGAAAGCTATTCATCCAAAAGTGAAAATGCTGCCCCCTATCCCAAAAAGGTTAAGGAGAAGTGTATCTAAAGTTCCATGCATAACACTTTAATTTTCATCAACATTTATAATGAGTATTTCTGTGAATTCATGTTGCTCTCTGCATGTTTTGGAACTACTGAACATAACATGCCAATGTAAAATAAGATTTTTGGATATAAATATGAATATTATCAAACAAAACATACATTTATTGTGTAATATGATGTCCTATGATTGCCCTCTGAGGAAGATCACCAACGTTAGTGATTCATTTTATCTCTATTTGTGCATTTTGTGACTCCTCTCTTCAGCTGGAAAAATAGCTGTATTTTTCTGTCAGTTGGTGGTGACCTAACATAAACGTTTGTGGAGCTTTCACTGTAAAGCATTTTTGAAATCAGACACAGTGGCTTGATTAACGAGCATTTTATCTTTAAAATGGTGCCTAATACTTGTATTTGGCGCCCTGCAATTTCATTGGCTGTTGGCGAGGGGTTCCGCAAGCAGAACGGGGTTCCTAGACAGGTTAACTGCCTTGTTCAGGGGCAGAACGGCATATTTTTTACCTTGTCAGCTCAGGAATTTGATCTTGCAAACTTTTGGTTACTAGTCCAATGCTCTAACCACTATGCTACCTGTCGCCCGTGAGCTGACAGGACAGGACGCTTGACTGTTTCTCAGTGAGCTGACAGGACTGGACGCTTGACTGTTTCTCAGTGAGCTAACAGGACTAGACACTTGACTGTTTCTCAGTGAGCTGACAGGACTGGATGCTTGACTAACAGGACTGTTTCTCAGTGATCTGACAGGACTGGACATTTCACTAACAGGACTGTTTCTCAGTGATCTGACAGGACTTGACTAACAGGACTGTTTTGACAGTGATCTGACAGGACTGGACATTTCACTAACAGGACTGTTTCTCAGTGATCTGACAGGACTTGACTAACAGGACTGTTTTGACAGTGTCAAATGGTCCATATTACCATTTCACCGCTGGGCTCTTGGGACCCCACATCAGGACCCGCAAAAGGACTGGTCAGGTTGCAGCTACTCTTCCTGTGGTTTATTATGGATCCCCATTAGTTCCTTCAAAGCCAGCAATTACTCTTCCTGGGGTCCAGCAACATTTAAGGCAGTTATAGACAGAAAAAAAACATGACAAGACCTTACATTTCAAAACACTTTACCCAATACATTTAGTGTATTCCCTCAGACCTCTACTCCACCATCACATATCTACAATACAACATCCATGTGTTCCTGTGTGTATAGTGCATGTTTTATCATGTGTATGTGTGTGTGTGTGTGTGTGTGTGTGTGTGTGTGTGTGTGTGTGTGTGTGTGTGTGTGTGTGTGTGTGTGTGTGTGTGTGTGTGTGTGTGTGTGTGTGTGTGTGTGTGTGTGTGTGTGTGTATAGTGCATGTTTTATCATGTGTATGTGTGCTTCACCTGTCCCCACTGTTCCATAAGAGGTATTTGTATCTGTTTATCAATCTGATTCTCCTGCTGCATCAGTTCCCTGATGTGGAATAGAGTTCCATGTAGTTGTGGCTCTATGTAGTACTGTGGAATAGAGTTCCATGTAGTTGTGGCTCTATGTAGTACTGTGGAATAGAGTTCCATGTAGTCGTGGCTCTATGTAGTACTGTGGAATAGAGTTCCATGTAGTCGTGGCTCTATGTAGTACTGTGGAATAGAGTTCCATGTAGTCATGGCTCTATGTAGTACTGTGGAATAGAGTTCCATGTAGTCATGGCTCTATGTAGTACTGTGGAATAGAGTTCCATGTAGTTGTGGCTCTATGTAGTACTGTGGAATAGAGTTCCATGTAGTCATGTCTCTATGTAGTACTGTGGAATAGAGTTCCATGTAGTTGTGGCTCTATGTAGTACTGTGGAATAGAGTTCCATGTAGTTGTGGCTCTATGTAGTACTGTGGAATAGAGTTCCATGTAGTTGTGGCTCTATGTAGTACTGTGGAATAGAGTTCCATGTAGTTGTGGCTCTATGTAGTACTGTGGAATAGAGTTCCATGTAGTTGTGGCTCTATGTAGTACTGTGGAATAGAGTTCCATGTAGTTGTGGCTCTATGTAGTACTGTGGAATAGAGTTCCATGTAGTCATGTCTCTATGTAGTACTGTGGAATAGAGTTCCATGTAGTTGTGGCTCTATGTAGTACTGTGGAATAGAGTTCCATGTAGTCGTGGCTCTATGTAGTACTGTGGAATAGAGTTCCATGTAGTCGTGGCTCTATGTAGTACTGTGGAATAGAGTTCCATGTAGTCATGTCTCTATGTAGTACTGTGGAATAGAGTTCCATGTAGTCGTGGCTCTATGTAGTACTGTGCACCTCCCATAGTTCTTGGCTTACGCATTGTGAAGAGACCTCTGGTGGCATGTGTTGTGGGGTATGTGGGGGAACGAGCTGTGTGGTAATAGTTTAAACAGACACCTCTGTGAATTGAACACGTCAACACTTCTTACAAAAACAAGTTAATGATGAAGTAAATCTCTCTTCCACTTTGAGCCATGTGAGACTTACATGCGTGTTATTAATGTTAGCTCTCTGTGTACTATTAAGGGCCAGCCGTGCTGCCCTGCTCTGAGCCAAATGTAATTTTCCTAAGTCCCTCTTTGTTGGACCTGACCACACGACTGATATCCCAGGTGTGGCAGAACTTGGGCCTGTAGGACCTGCCTTGTTGATAGTGCTGGTAAGAATGCAGAGCAGCACTGTATTATAGACAGACTTCTCCCCATGTTAGCTACTGTTGTATCAATATGTTTTGACCATGACCGTTTATAATCCTGGGTTACTCCAAGCAGTTTAGTCACCTCAACTTGCTCAATTTCCACGTAATTTATTACAAGATTTAGTTGACGTTTAGGGTTAGTGAATGATTTGTCTCAAATACAATGCTTTTATTGAATTTTTTATATTTAGGAGTAACTTATTCCTTGCCACCCATTCTGAAACTAACTGCAACTCTTTGTTAAGTGTTGCAGTCATTTCAGTCGCTGTAGTAGCTGACATGTATAGTGTTGCAGTCATTTCAGTCGCTGTAGTAGCTGACATGTATAGTGTTGCAGTCATTTCAGTCGCTGTAGTAGCTGACATGTATAGTGTTGCAGTCATTTCAGTCGTAGTAGCTGACATGTAGTAGCTGACATGTATAGTGTTGCAGTCATTTCAGTCGCTGTAGTAGCTGACATGTATAGTGTTGCAGTCATTTCAGTCGCTGTAGTAGCTGACATGTATAGTGTTGCAGTCATTTCAGTCGCTGTAGTAGCTGACATGTATAGTGTTGCAGTCATTTCAGTCGCTGTAGTAGCTGACATGTATAGTGTTGTAGTCATTTCAGTCGCTGTAGTAGCTGACATGTTTAGTGTTGAGTCATCTGCATACATAAACACACAGGCTTTACTCAGCGCCAGTGGCATGTCATTAGTAAAGATTGAAAAAAGTAATGGGCCTAAACAGTTGCCCTGAGAATTACTGATCCTACCTGGATTATGTTGGAGAGGCTTCCATTAAAGAACACCCTCTGTGTTCTGTTAGACAGGTAACTCTTTATCCACAATATAGCAGGGATAAAGAGCTAAAGCCATAATACATACGTTTTTCCAGCAGTCGACTATGATCAATAATGTCAAAGCCTCACTGAAGTCTAACCGAACTGGCCTCACAATATTTGCAGCTCTTAATTAATTGTTGCAGTGATTTCACTTGATTCTTGCTTGGGCCAAGAAACACGCGCAATGGACATTAGACCGGTGGAAATCTGTCTTTTCGTCTGATGAGTCCAAATTTGAGATTTTTGGTTCCAACCACTGTGTCTTCGTGAGACGCAGAATAGGTGAACCGATGATCTCCGCAGGTGTGGTATCCAACGCATAGTATGGAGGAGGAGGATGTGATGGTGTGGGAGTACATTCCTGGTGACACTGTTGGTGATATATTTAATTAGAATTCAAGGCACACTTAACCAGCATGGCTACCACAGCATTCTGCAGTGATACGCCATCCCATCTGGTTTTTGTTTTCAACAGGACAATGACCCAACATACCTCCGGGCATTGTAAAGGCTATTTGACTAAGAAGGAGAGTAATGGAGTGCTGCATCAGATGACCTGGCCTCCACAATCACCTGACCTCAACCCAGTTGAGTTGGTTTGGGAGGAGTTGGACCACCGAGTGAAGGATGTATATAGTTCTGTCCTTGAGCTGTTCTTGTCTAATGATGTTCTGTATTATGTCATTCTGTATTATGTTTCATGTATTGTGTTGACCCCAGGAAGAGTAGCTGCTGCTTTTGCAACATCTAATGGGGATCCTAATAAAATATCAAATACCAAGGAAAAGCAGTCAACAAGTGCTCAGCATATGTGGGAACTCCTTCAAGACTGTTGGAAAAGCATTGCAAGTGAAGCTGGTTGAGAGAATGCCAAGAGTGTGCAAAGCTGTCATCAAGGCAAAGGGTGGCTAATTTGAAGAATCTAAAATATATGTTGATTTGTTTAACATTGATTCTACGACATGATTCCACAGGTGTTATTTCATAGTGTTGATGTCTTCACTACTATTAGACAACGTAGAAAGTAGTCAAAATAAAGAAAAACTATTCAATGAGTAGGTCTGTCCAAATTGTTGACAGGTACTGTACATTATCAAGTAATCGAGCTGACAAGGTACAAATCTGTCCTTCTGCCCCTGAACAGGCAGTTAACCCACTGTTCCCAGGCCATCATTGAAAATAAGAATATGTTCTTAACTGACTTGCCTGGTTAAATAAAGGTAAAATAAAAAAATTAAAAAAAATTTCACCATTGAACTTTCCCCCCAATACAACAGCCGGAGAAAGGGATGGAGAAATCCTCCCATTCAATAAACCGTTCATGGGTCCACTAGAAGCAGGATAATGTCAGTCCGCTGCTCCTGGCGATATGTTCAAACCCCCAGCAGGCAGTGCCCCCATCAGATCCAGGGAAAGGAGTCGAACTCGACGACGAAGCCCTGCTGGAATAAACATTGTTGGAGTACAGCATAGCTGTCGCAGACACAGGCAATACCAGTGATGAAGGCACATATAGATCAGGCACCAGTGCAGTGAAGCTTTTGCTTATGTCAATCTGCTCCAACCCTCTTGGAGTCACTCCCGTCCGCTTAGCAGCCGCTGCCACGACTTGTGACATGCGACCAGCGATGAGTGGAACAATCGTCTTGCTGTTCTCCATCTACTCCACTACTAGATGGAGGAGGAGAAGCAGACGGAGACGACTTCATTGGCAGGCAAGTTCCAGGTAGCACAGGCCATTCAGAAAGGGACAAATGACAAGGTGGGGAAGCGAGCATCAGGCCCAAGAGGCGTCCAGCCACAGGAGTTGAGAACGAGAAAGTTTCCATTTTGCGTTTCTCTGTAAGTTCACACAACATTTGTATTTGCTTGCGAAGCATAGCCACCGCATTCCTGTAATCCTCCGCTAGCCAACAAATTACGCACTGTAACTCCGGATTGTCAATATTGTCCCGGACAAGAGCGTAACAAACACAGCTTCGACAGCACTGCAAACATTTGTTAGCTATTCCAGGCGAATTCGGGCTCCATGGCAACCCAGCTAGCCAGGTGTTGACACAAACGCTTATGAACACAAAAATAAAACAAAATAAAACTTCGGAAACAACAGGCCGAAGCTACAGGTCGAGGCGCAGGAGGTATCCGATTTCGTGACAGGAAATGATGCATGGTAATTAGGTTGATGGTTTGATGGTGGTAGGCAGTCTTCTAATTGGTCAGATGATTCTGACCAAATACAGCTAAACTAAACTCAAAATTGATCAGACTTACCTTTGGGTTCAGGTCTTGACAGGCAAATAGGTTTAATCGCTTTTCTGACAGCTCTTGAGTTTTATATCCTTGGTGTTTCAGAATTTCCCTTGTCTTTCCTGCCTTATTAGAGCAACCAAATATTGCACAGAAATTGACCAGAGTGATGAATCAACTAGTTTTGGGCACTGTTATCATGTAGCTTTGGGGATAGCCACTCAGCTGTTGTTGTTGAAAGAATTGATGTGGTGGTCTTCCAACATGGCTGCCAGGAGGAGTCATACTTGAGAACCATCTGTGCTATGGTAATGTTCAGTACTCAGAAACACATCACCTAACCGGAAGGTTGCTGGATCGAATCCCAAAGCTGACAAGATACAAATATGTCGTTCAGCCCCTGAGGAAGGCAGTTAACCCAGTTGCTCCCCGGAGACGTGGATGTCGGATTACGGCAGCCCTCAACACAGGGGTTGGGTTAAATGCGGAAGACACATTTCAGTTGAATGCATTCAGTTGGACAACTGACTAGGCATCCCCCTTTCACTTATACTGTTTAAGCATTCAGTACTCAGAAACACATCAAACCACCCTATGGTAATGTTCACTAGTCAGAAACACATTAAACCACCCTATGGTAATGTTCACTAGTCAGAAACACATCAAACCACCCTATGGTAATGTTCACTAGTCAGAAACACATTAAACCACCCTATGGTAATGTTCACTAGTCAGAAACACATCAAACCACCCTATGGTAATGTTCACTAGTCAGAAACACATCAAACCACCCTATGGTAATGTTCACTAGTCAGAAACACATCAAACCACCCTATGGTAATGTTCACTAGTCAGAAACACATTAAACCACCCTATGGTAATGTTCACTAGTCAGAAACACATTAAACCACCCTATGGTAATGTTCACTAGTCAGAAACACATTAAACCACCCTATGGTAATGTTCACTAGTCAGAAACACATCAAACCACCCTATGGTAATGTTCACTAGTCAGAAACACATTAAACCACCCTATGGTAATGTTCACTAGTCAGAAACACACTAAACCACCCTATGGTAATGTTCACTAGTCAGAAACACATCAAACCACCCTATGGTAACGTTCACTAGTCAGAAACACATTAAACCACCCTATGGTAATGTTCACTAGTCAGAAACACATTAAACCACCCTATGGTAATGTTCACTAGTCAGAAACACATCAAACCACCCTATGGTAATGTTCACTAGTCAGAAACACATCAAACCACGCTATCAGATATAAGTGCATGTCTTTTTTTCTGTGCTGAAGCACAAAACATTCTATGAGAAATTTGATGAATATTTTTGGTTTATTTTGAGTTTCCCAAATTGATGCTGCTCCCTTCCACTGTTAGCATTGTATCTCTGCTGCTGCTGAGAAAACATAACGATAGTTTACCAAACCCTAGCTTTGAAAGTGTTCTCAAACCACATGAGTCAGTGGACAACTCCCAAATGCATGACAACTGTGATCTGCAACAAGTTTTTAATTGACCTTGTTATAAATGTTAAAGATGAACGGGGGGACGACGACATAACAGCTTTGTGCCGTACAGCGAAGTGTCACTGCAGAACGTGGTATGTTTTATAGTTTATAGCTACCACATTGAATTAAAACTTCTCATTCCTCCTGGTGTGTTGGGTTTTGAGGTTAGATCTGATGTGGCTTCACGCCTTTGAACAAAGACCCACTGTGACCAAAGGAATGGTTGGCTCGGGGGATGTACATTTTACTATTCTAAAATGCACAAGGAAAATAGTCTGTGGTGGACTAACGGACAGTGAAACAGTGAAATCACAAAGATAATGACTCAACTCAACGCACACAGTGGTTAAACAGAACAACTTTGTTTTTGTGTGTATCCCATTGCTGCACCAAACCTGAACGTTAATTCATTTTAACGACCATGTTCGTAGAGTGAAAACTCTTGAGGCTATTTATAAGTAATACATTTCAAAAGGTGAAGGTTGCCCAGGGGTGGAATTTCTACTTTGTTTTGTGAAAGTTATTGGTGAACGTTACTATTGGTCTTTTTGTGAGCCAAACTTCCTTATAGACATTCCTCTCAACTGTAGCTGTCAAATATTCACAGAGAGTGGGTCACGTAGGTAGTTACTGTTAGCCATACAATACTCTTAAACATTCACAGAGAGTGGGTCACGTAGGGAGTTACTGTTTAGCCATACAGTACTGTCAAACATTCACAGAGAGTGGGTCGCGTAGGTAGTTACTGTTAGCCATACAATACTCTTAAACATTCACAGAGAGTGGGTCACGTAGGGAGTTACTGTTAGCCATACAATACTCTTAAACATTCACAGAGAGTGGGTCACGTAGGGAGTTACTGTTTAGCCATACAGTACTGTCAAACATTCACAGAGAGTGGGTCACGTAGGGAGTTACTGTTTAGCCATACAATACTCTTAAACATTCACAGAGAGTGGGTCACGTAGGGAGTTACTGTTTAGCCATACAGTACTGTCAAACATTCACAGAGAGTGGGTCACGTAGGGAGTTACTGTTTAGCCATACAATACTCTTAAACATTCACAGAGAGTGGGTCACGTAGGTAGTTACTGTTTAGCCATACAGTACTGTCAAACATTCACAGAGAGTGGGTCACGTAGGGAGTTACTGTTAGCCATACAGTACTGTTAAAACATTCACAGAGACTAGGTCACATAGGTAGTTACTGTTAGCCATACAGTACTGTTAAACATTCACAGAGAGTGGGTCACGTAGGTAGTTACTGTTAGCCATACAGTACTGTCAAACATTCACAGAGAGTGGGTCACGTAGGTAGTTACTGTTAGCCATACAGTACTGTCAAACATTCACAGAGAGTGGGTCATGTTGGTAGTTACTGTTAGCCATACAGTACTGTCAAACATTCACAGAGAGTGGGTCACGTAGGTAGTTACTGTTAGCCATACAGTACTGTCAAACATTCACAAAGAGTGGGTCACGTAGGGAGTTACTGTTAGCCATACAATACTGTCAAACATTCACAGAGAGTGGGTCACGTAGGTAGTTACTGTTAGCCATACAGTACTGTCAAACATTCACAGAGAGTGGGTCATGTTGGTAGTTACTGTTTAGCCATACAGTACTGTCAAACATTCACAGAGAGTGGGTCACGTAGGGAGTTACTGTTAGCCATACAGTACTGTCAAACATTCACAGAGAGTGGGTCATGTTGGTAGTTACTGTTTAGCCATACAGTACTGTCAAACATTCACAGAGAGTGGGTCACGTAGGGAGTTACTGTTAGCCATACAGTACTGTCAAACATTCACAGAGAGTGGGTCACGTAGGGAGTTACTGTTAGCCATACAGTACTGTCAAACATTCACAGAGAGTGGGTCACGTAGGGAGTTACTGTTAGCCATACAATACTGTCAAACATTCACAGAGAGTGGGTCATGTTGGTAGTTACTGTTAGCCATACAGTACTGTCAAACATTCACAGAGAGTGGGTCATGTAGGTAGTTACTGTTAGCCATACAGTACTGTCAAACATTCACAGAGAGTGGGTCATGTTGGTAGTTACTGTTAGCCATACAGTACTGTCAAACATTCACAGAGAGTGGGTCACGTAGGGAGTTACTGTTAGCCATACAATACTGTCAAACATTCACAGAGAGTGGGTCACGTAGGGAGTTACTGTTAGCCATACAATACTGTCAAACATTCACAGAGAGTGGGTCATGTTGGTAGTTACTGTTAGCCATACAGTCAATGAGAACTGGTCAAAATGCAATATGGGTTTCAGGCTGTAACACAACAAAATTTGTACAAACTCAAGGGCTTTAAATACCATAATCCTATGAAGAAGCATTGTTTCCAGGAACTAGATAATATAATTAGATTCTTATAAAGTGCTTAGAAAATAACAAGATTAGTTCACCAACGAAACCTTTTCATCCTTGTAATTGGCCTTCTGTTTCTTCCTCTTCTTCTTCTTTGTCATTGTCTTGTTCTTCTTCTTTGTTGTCATCTTCTTTGTCATCGTCTTTTACTTCTCTCTCTATATTTCCCTCTCCCCCGATATTACCTATCCTAGCTAATGAGCAGAAAAGGTCTGTGTCCAGCCCATTTCCTAATCAACAAAGTGGGGGGGTGAGTCCTCCTGTCCAACAAAAATCCCGATTCCCTGGGCTACAGTACAGAGGACCTCTATGGGAGCCAATCCCCTAAGGAAATAATAGGTAACAGGAGTTGCATGGCCGGCGGTTTGTCTCTGTCTGCCACAAGGACACAATTGATATTCTCAGAGGCAATGGGGTCTGAATCAGCTGAAAAAGAGCCGTAGAGGACAATAAAATCTTGCTGGACTTTGCCTGTTCCTTTTTTTGCCTTTTTAAATGTGATACAAGCGTTCTTTTTTACAAAGGGTCTGCTTCAGTCTCCCTGTTGTGTGCTTAAACAGAAGGCCAGTTTTCTACGTTTCCTGTTATTCTACCATACCCCCAGTGATGTATAGGTGCTATACTTGAAATACAGTACATGTTTGGAGTGGCATGGGGCAGTTTGAGTTTTACTGTTTTACTTGTTTTACATAACAAATACAAATTAAATAAATAAATGGCAGAATTACCTTAGTAAACCGTGGACGGTGTATAATTGTGTGGGGGACAGTTTAATAATATAATATATAATAATATAATAATAATATAATAATATATGCCATTTAGCAGACGCTTTTATCCAAAGCGACTTACAGTCATGTGTGCATACATTCTACGTTTAACTTTTTTCTTTCTTTGTTTTTCAATGTCTCGAACTGCACTTTTAACTTGCTTTACTTTTCCAATTAAAAATGACTTGCCGGTTTGGTCTCCTAGCACCTTACCTTTCCAAGTTAAATACTCTGGTCTAGTTCCCTGAGTGCTCGGTAACTGTCTGTGGTCCAATCATATCAACTTCCTGAGAGCTCGGGATCCGTCTGTGGTCCAATCATATCAAGTCAAGACGCACACAAAGAAAGTACTATTTGTGTCATTTTCTCATTCCTGTTTTCATTTCATTCACTTTTTCTACTGTAAACTGAGGAAACAACGTTTGCATCAGAAAAAAAAGCATGAAAATGCTTATCGAGGGATTTCTAGATCATCAATCTCCTTGACTACATAATGTTAGGGATTATTCATTCAAGGTTTGTGCGTGTGTGTGTGTGCACGTGTGTGTGTGTGTGTGTGTGTGTGTGTGTGTAGTAGGGATGCCTGGGTTGACTCATGAAATATTATTTGGATGAATTGTGAGTGGGTGGCGGGCTGAATAAAGACTAAACTTTTGTTTTATTATTAGCATAATTATTATTATTTTTTTATCTGCCATTAGTGCTTAAGCCTAAACTTTGGGCATAACTGTGCAAGCGCGTCAAATTAGCGGCATTCGCTAATTGGAACTTGCGTAGAAAAAGTGAACTCCGATCCACTGAGGGGCGAAAAAAAGGACAATTTCAGAGTTGAATGTAATAAGAGGGAAGCTGCAAAATAAAAAGAGGGCAGAAATGGAAAGATGTTGTGGTAAAGAGGACGATAGAAATGCAGGCTGTAGTACGTGTGATTATTGTAAGGCTCCTATACAAATTTGACAGTAACAAGATGGGGACTTCAAAATGGCAGGTCACTTTGGAACTGTACTGTTTAGAAGGGTTAAACGGAATAGTAGCCGACATCTTGAGAGAATTAAGGTGCGGTTAGGGACCGTCTGTAAACGTGCTATCTTTTTTTTATTTTACCTTTATTTAACTAGGCAAGTCAGTTAAGAACAAATTCTTATTTTCAATGACGGCTTGGGAACAGTAGGTTAACTGCCTTGTTCAGGGGCAGAACGACAGATTTTGTACCTTGTCAGCTCGGGGATTTGAACTTGCAACCTTTCGGTTACTAGTCCAACGCTATGAGCACTAGGCTACCCTGCCGCCATTTATCAACGTCATAAAAGCTGATAGTATTTCAACCGCATCAAATTTGCATCTAATCTTATCCGAAACATGTTGGGTCATTTTGACTGTTTTTAATTTCTTTAAAACCGTTTTTTTTTTTTTTATCCAGTAATGTTTTTCTGATTTATTAAATGTTTTCGTCTCTGCTCCCCTAAAAGAAGCAGAGATGAAAGAGAACTGATTTATGACCTGATTCTGGTGAGCAAGGGTTTGGTAAGTCTTCTTGGGCGGTAATGATAGAAGTCATGACAGAAAATAAGCTATCTATCTAATTATAGACGAAATGACAAACAAAATAGCCTACCAAAATGTCCCAAATTAAAAGCAGAAAAATATCTAAATTAGGCTTCAAAAAATAATTTAGCCCAACCCCTGTAAAAAAAAAAAAAATTGGCCTACCAAAAATATGTGATTTGTTTTTGTCTTTTACAAATTAGACCTGTTTTGGAGTGATTTGTTTTTGTCTTTTACAAATTAGACCTGTATTGGAGTGATATGACGCCAGGGGCCACAGCTGGAGAATTGAAATAGGTTCCCTGGCATTCATCCAGTATGTTTTTACTGTCTCTTTTGTCTTTCTAAGTATACCATTTAGTGTTTAATGACACTCTGCATTTATACAGATTCCTCATTTCCCTCCACTGGCTAATGAGAGCGAGTGAGAGGCAGATTTACACCGGGGGAAGTGATAAAAGAGGTTTTGTGGTTGTGTTACATATGTTGTAAAACAGTGGTGTTGGTGGGTGTGGGTGGGGGGGGCTGTCCAAGAATTACAAGGTGGTGTAGGTGTTGGCTGGCTGGCTGGCTGGCGGGCGGTTGTGTTGAGCATTCTTTGAAGTATTTAGCCCCACAATTAGATTCCTGGTGTGGGGCGTTTTAAACTGTCAAGTAGTCTATATGAAATCTATGACTTGGCATTACTAGTTAGCTCTAACCAAATCATCCCTGTCAAGATTTAGATCAGTCAAACGGGTATCGACTGAAGGGTTGAGGAGTTCTGGAACCGAGTGGAAGAAATCCAGGTTTGTTCCCCAAATAGCACCCTATTCAATACATAGAGCAAGCAGTGCTAATACAGGCAATAACATGCCATTTGGGAGGAACACCAGGCATACATTCTGATTGTGAGGACTGGCTCGTTGTCTACCCTGACTTCATCGGGTCCTGTCATCATGTGGTCACAGAGTGCAGGCTGCTCCCAGGTGCTTGTCGAGAAATGGTGTCTCTATTGCAGCCAGAACGTCTCACACACACACACACACACACACACACACACACACACACACACACACACACACACACACACACACACACACACACACACACACACACACACACACACACACACACACACACACACACACAACTCTGGTTCCACAAAACACAGTCAACATAAAAAGGACATAAAGAGAATGACTTGTTTCCAGTGAAAAAGTGTCTCTGGGAGTTTTTTTAATTTCCTGACTGACCATAATAATAATAATAATAATAATAATAATAATAATAATAATAATAACAATAATAATAATAATAATAACAATAATAATAATAATAATAATAACAATAATAATAATAATAATAATAATAATAACAATAATAATAATAATAATAACAATAATAATAATAATAATAATAACAATAATATAATAATAATAATAATAATTATAATAACAATAATAATAACAATAATAATAACAATAATAATCATAATAATAATAATAATAATAATAACAATAATAATAATAACAATAATAATAATAATAATAATAATAATAATAATAATAATAATAATAATAACTATACAAGGAACGGAGAGACGGACAAAGACGGACATGCAGAGCCGTTCGCATTTCAAGCCAAACATACACCAATCATGGCCTGTAAATACTAAATGTAAATATATTTACAGTAAATACCCGTAATAATGATGCAGCCATCTTCACCCGGTGCACACGTACAGTCATATTCATTTCATGACCAAATTTAAAATCAAATCAGATTGGTTTTTGTTTGTCACATACGCCGAAAACAACCTTACAGTTAAAATGCTTTACTTTACAAGCCCTTAATCAACAATGCAGTTTTAAGAAAGAAATACCTGAAGAAAAATAATAAATCAAGTACTGTTCACCATCACTCCAGGTGTTTAGTCTAGTAAATATAATATAGTAAATCTGTATAATAATAATAAGTCTGAGATCGTGGCCTGTTTGTTCACCAAAACAACAGACCAAGAGCATGTATTTACGGTGAGATACAAACTAACGTTTTTGTTACGTATTACTGAATAAGGAAAATTAACACACAATAAAGCAAACAGAACACAAACGCTGAACACAAGCAGGAGAAAATGCATTTAGAAATCAGAATCATAAAACACGGGACGAGATGTTAAAAACTGTCCATTTGTGCCAATAGATGGAATGCACTCACATGAGATTTGCCGTGATGTTGACAGAGTGGCATGGGAGGTTTATTTCTTAGACTGGGTTAAGATGTCAATTTTGGGACACATCCTCAGTAGTGTGCCTTCGAATCAGTGGGTGTTTCGGCCTTTATTAATCACTAAACACCCTCATCAAAGGTGGCCAGGTAAAGGGTGATCAAGCCTTAGCTTGTGTCCCATGTCCAATTAAGATGTCCCACGGGACTATGCAAGGCAGACTTGTCCCAAAATAAATGTGAAATCAAATTGAATTGTATTTGTGACATGGGCTGAAAAACACCCTTGAAATTTTTACTTAGGAGCCCTTAACCAACCATGCAGAGTTTTCAAAAATTAAGTAAATTGAGCCTGTGCAAGAAGGTCAGTGCAAATAATTATAATAGATAACAATACAATACAATGAGGGGGTTAATAACAGTAGTCTAGGTAGCCATTTTATGAACTGCTCAGCAATCTTATCGCTTGGGGGTTGAAGCTTATGAGGAGCCTGTTGGTCGCAGACTTGGCACTCCGGCACCCCCTGCCGTGTGGTAGCAGAGAGAACAGTCTATGACTGAGGTGGCTGGGATCTTTAACAATTTTGTTGGGCTTTCCTGTGACACCGCCTTGTATAGAGGTCCTGGATGGCAGGGAACTCTGCCCTAGTGATGTACTGGGCCGTACACACTACTCTCTGTAGCACCTTGCCATCTGATGCTGAGAAGTTGCCATACCAGGCGGGGATGCAACCTGTCAGGATGCTCTCGGTGGTGCAGCTGTAGAACTTTCGGAGAATATGACGACCCATGACAAATCTTTTCAGCCTCTCTTCACGACTGTGTTAGTGTGTTTGGACCATGATAGATCCTTACTGATGTGGACACCAATGAACTTGAATCTCTCAACCTTCTCCACTACAGCCCTGTCAATGCGAATGAGGGTGTGATCGGATGTTTTTTCCAGTTGTCCACGATCGGCTCCTTTGTCTTTCTGAAGAGATTGTTGTCCTGGCACCACACTACCAGGTCTCTGACCTCCTCCCTATAGGCTGTCTCATCGACGTCAGTGATCAGGCTTTCCCCTGTCGTGACGCCTGCAAACTTAATGACGGTGTTGGAGTTGTGCTTGGCCACGCAGTCGTGGTTGAACAGGGAGTACATGAGGGGACTAAGCGTCCCTGAATGGTCCCCATGTTGAGGGCAGATGGCAGATGTCTTGTTGGCTTCCCTCACCACCTGGGGGGGGGGTGACCCATCAGGAAGTCCAGGATCCAGTTGCAGAGGGAGGTGTTCTTTCCCAGGGACTTTAGCTTAGTGATGAGCTTGGAGGGCGCTATGGTGTTGAACGCTGAGCTGTAGTAAATTAATAGCATTCTCATGTAGGTGTTCCTTTTGTCCAGTGTGGGAAAGGGCAGTGTTGAGTGCAATAGAGATTGTGTCATTTGTCGTTCTGTTGTGGCAGTATGTGAATTGGAGTGGGTCCAGGGTTTTTGTGATTATGGTGTTGATGTGAGCCATGACCAGCCTTTCAAAGCTTTTCATGTCTACAGATGTGAGTGCTACTGGGTGGTAGTCATTTAGGCAGGTTACCTTGGCATTCTTGGGCACAGGGACTATGGTGGTCTGCTTGAAACATGTAGGTATTACAGACATGGTCAGAGAGAGGTTGAAAATGTCAGTGAACACAGTTGCCAGCTGGTCAGCGTGTGGAATTACCTGGATTTCTGCATGAATTGGTCTTCAGATTTGATGTGATCTTCATCTTTAAGTCACAACAATAAACAATCAAAGTGTGCTTAAACTAGTAACTCGCAAATTGTTGTATTTGTCTTGTCTATACTGAATGCATCATTTACACATTCACAGTGTAGGATGGAAAAAGTACGTGAACCCCCCGAGGCTAATGACTTCTCCAAAAGCTAATTGAAGTCAGGAGTTAGCTAACCTGGCGTCCAATCAATGAGACCAGATTGGAGATGTTGGTTAGAGTTGCCCTGCCCTATAAAAAACACTCACAAAATTTGTGTTTGCTATTCACAAGAAGCATTGCCTGATGTTAACCATGCCTCGTACAAAAGAGATCACAGAAGACCTAAGATTAAGAATTGTTGACTTGCATAAAGTTGGAAAGGATTACAAAAGTATCTATCTCTAAAAGCATTTCACAGTAAGAAAATTGTCTATAAATGGAGAATGTTCACCACTGTTGCTACTGTCCCTAGGAGTGACCGTCCAGCAAAGATGACCGCAAGAGCACAGTGCAGAATGCTCAATGAGGTTAAGAAGAATCCTAGTGGCAGTTAAAGACTTACAGAAATCTCTGGAACATGCTAACTTCTCTGTTGATGAGTCAATGACAGGTAAAACACAAAACAATTGTGTTCATGGGAGGACACCACAGAAGAAGTCACTGCTGTCCAAAAAAACAACATTGCTGCACATCTGAAGTTCACATAAGAGCACCTGGATGTTCCACAATGCTACTGGCAAAATATTCTGTGGACAGATGAAACTACATTTGAGTTGCTTGGAAGGAACACACAACACTATTTGTGGAAAATAAAGGTACAGCACAACATCAAAACGTCATCCCAACTGTAAAGTCTGGTGGAGGGAGCATCATGCTATCGTCAACAGAAAAATGAATTCCCAAGTTTATTCAGACATTTTGCAGGAAAATATTAGGCTATGTGCCAGCCAATTGAGGCTCAACAGAAGTTACGTGGCACAACAGGACAATGACCCAAAACACAGAAGTAAAAAGTAAACAGAATGGCTTCAACAGAAGAAAATATGCCTTCTGGAGTGGCCAATCAGATTCCTGACTTCAACCCGATTGAGATGCTGTGACATGACCTCAAGAGAGCGGTTCACACCAGACATCCAAAGAATATTGCTGAATGGAAACGGTTTTGTAAAGAGGAATGGTACAAAATTCCTTCTGATCGTTGTGCAAGTCTGATCCGCAACTACAGAAAACGTTTGGTTGAGGTCATTGCTGCCAAAGGAGGGTCAACCAGTTATTAAATCCAAAGGTTCCCATACTTTTCCCACCCTGCACTGTGAATGTTTACACGGTGTGTTCAATAAAGACATGAAAACGTATAATTGTTTGTGTGTTATTAGTTTAAGCAGACTGTGTTTGTCTATTGTTGTGACCTAGATGAAGACAGATCTAATTGTATGACCACTTTATGCAAAAAAAGGTTTAAAGGGTACCTTTTCTTGCCTCTGTAGGTCGTCTGGTAGGCTGGCGTCACTGGGCAGCTCGCGGCTGGGTTTCCCTTTGTCATCCATGATAGTTTGTATGCCCTGCCACATCCGACGAGCGTCAGAGCTGGTGTAATAGGATTCGATCTTTGTCCTATATCGATGCTTTGCCTGTTTGATTGTTTTTTTTTGTAGGGCATAGAGGGATTTCTTATAAGCGTCTGGATTAGTGTCTCGCTCCATGAAAGTAGCAGCTCTAGCCTTTAGCTCGGTGCGGATATTGCCTGTAATCCATGTCTTCTGGTTGGGATATGTACGTACGGTCACTGTGGGGACGACGTCCATGCACTTATTGATGAAGCCAGTGACTGATGTAGTATACTCATCAATGGCATCGGATGAATCCCGGAACATATTCCAGTCTGTGGTTGTGAACATGTCCTGTAGCTTAGCATCTGCTTCATCTCACTATTTCCGTATTGAGCACATCACTGTTATTTCCTGTTTGAGTTTTTGCTTTGTAAGAAGGAATCAGGAGGATAGCGTTATGGTCAGATTTGCCAAATGGAGGGCGAGGGAGAGCTTTGTAGTGTGGAGTAAAGGAGGTGATCTAGAGGTTTGTAGTGTGGAGTAAAGGAGGTGATCTAGAGGTTTGTAGTGTGGAGTAAGGGAGGTGGTCTAGAGGTTTGTAGTGTGGAGTAAGGGAGGTGGTCTAGAGGTATGTAGTGTGGAGTAAAGGAGGTGATCTAGAGGTTTGTTGTTGTTGTTGTTGTTGTTGTTGTTTCCATGTGATGGTAGAAAATAGGTGAAACGGATTTCAGTTTTCCTGCATTAAAGTCCTCCACCACTAGGAGCGTCGTGTCTGGATGAGCATTTGTTTTGTTTGTTTATGGCCTCATACAGCTTTTTGAGTGTGGTCTTTGTGCCAGCATCGGTTTGGGGTGATAAATAGGCAGCTACGAAGAACAGAGAAGAAAAGTATTTTGGTAAATATTATAGTACTGTCTGACTCAGGCGAGCAAAACCTAGAGACTTACTTAATATCAGAGATTGGCCACCAGCAGTCGTTAACAAAGAGACACAGACCATCACCCCCTGAGTTTATGGGAAGCTGTTTTTCTGTCTTGCTACTGCACGGAAAACCCAGCTATATTTATATTATCCATGTCCTTGTTCAGCCACAAGTCGGTGAAACGTAGGATATTACAGTTTTTAATGGCTCATTGATAGGACCGTATCGAACTGAGCTCCTCCAATTTATTCTCCAGGGATTAAACGTTCGCCAGTAGAACGGAGGGTAGAGGCAGACTCACTGAGGCATTGGCTGATCTCTCTGCGTGTGTGTGTGTGTGTGCTTGTGAATGTGTTCATGTTTTTGACGAAGGAAAGACCAATCTAAAGCACCCCTCCATACTAATTTGTTAGATTCAACCTTGATCTAACCCTAACCCACTATGAACTAACCCACCATGAGCTAACACTAACCCACGTGAGCTAACACTAACCAACCATGATCTAACCCACTATGAACTAACCCACTATGAACTAACCCTAACACACCATGATCTAACACACCATAATCTAACCCACCATGATCTAACCCATTATGAACTAACCCTAACACACCATGATCTAACCCACCATAATCTAACCCACCATGATCTAACCCACTATGAACTAACCCTAACACATCATGATCTAACCCACCATGAGCTAACCCACCATGAGCTAACACTAACCAACCATGATCTAACCCATTATGAACTATCCCACCATGATCTAACCCACTATGAACTAACCCACCATGATCTAACCCATTATGAACTAACCCTAACACACCATGATCTAACCCACCATAATCTAACCCACCATGATCTAACCCACTATGAACTAACCCTAACACATCATGATCTAACCCACCATGAGCTAACCCACCATGAGCTAACACTAACCAACCATGATCTAACCCTAACCCACCATGAGCTAACACTAACCAACCATGAGCTAACACTAACCAACCATGATCTAACCCACCGTGATCTAACCCACTATGATCTAACCCACCATGATCTAACCCACCATGATCTATCCAACCGTGACCTAACCCAAACCCACCATGATCTAACCCACCATGATCTAACCCACCATGAGCTAACACTAACCAACCATGATCTAACCCACCATGAGCTAACACTAACCAACCATGATCTAACCCTAACCCACCATGAGCTAACACTAACCAACCATGATCTAACCCTAACCCACTATTATATAACCCTAACCCACCATGATCTAACCCACCATGATCTAACCCACCATGAGTTAACATTAACCCACAATGATCTAACCCACCATGATCTAACCCACCATGATCTAACCCACCATGATCTAACCCACCATGATCTAACCCACCATGAGTTAACATTAACCCACAATGATCTAACCCACCATGATCTAACCCACCATGATCTAACCCACCATGAGTTAACATTAACCCACCATGATCTAACCCACCATGATCTAACCCACCATGATCTAACCCACCATGATCTAACCCACCATGATCTAACCCACCATGATCTAACCATAGCCCACCATGATCTAATCCACCATGAGTTAACATTAACCCACAATGATCTAACCCACCATGATCTAACCCACCATGATCTAACCCACCATGATCTAACCCACCATGATCTAACCCACCATGATCTAACCCACCATGATCTAATACTAACCCACCATGAACCGTGAGCTAACTCTATCCCACCGTGAGCTAACACTAACCCACCGTGAGCTAACCCTATCCCACCATGATCTACCTAACTCACCATGAGCTAACCCTATCCCACCGTGAGCTAACCCTATCCCACCGTGAGCTAACCCTAACCCACCATGATCTAACTCACCATGAGCTAACCCTATCCCACCGTGAGCTAACCCTAACCCACCATGATCTAACTCACCATGAGCTAACCCTATCCAGCCGTGAGCTAACCCTAACCCACCATGATCTAACTCACCATGAGCTAACCCTATCCCACCGTGAGCTAACCCTAACCCACCATGATCTAACTCACCATGAGCTAACCATATCCCACCGTGAGCCAACCCTAACCCACCATGATCTAACTCAACATGAGCTAACCCTATCCCACCGTGAGCCAACCCTAACCCACCATGATCTAACTGACCATGAGCTAATCCTATCCCACCGTGAGCTAACCTTAACCCACCATGATCTAACTCACCATGAGCTAACCCTATCCCAACATGAGCCAACCCTAACCCACCATGATCTAACTCACCATGAGCTAACCCTATCCCACCATGAGCCAACCCTAACCCACCATGATCTAACTCACCATGAGCTAACCCTATCCCACCGTGAGCCAACCCTAACCCACCATGATCTAACTCACCATGAGCTAACCCTATCCCACCGTGAGCTAACCCTAACCCACCATGATCTAACTCACCATGAGCTAACCCTATTCCACCGTGAGCCAACCCTAACCCACCATGATCTAACTCACCATGAGCTAACCCTATCCCACCGTGAGCTAACCCTATCCCACCATGATCTACCTAACTCACCATGAGCTAACCCTATCCCACTGTGAGCTAACCCTATCCCACCATGATCTACCTAACTCACCATGAGCTAACCCTATCCCACCGTGAGCTAACCCTATCCCACTGTGAGCCAATGCTAACCCACCATGATCTAACTCACCATGAGCTAACCCTATCCCACCGTGAGCTAACCCTATCCCACCGTGAGCTAACCCTATCCCACCGTGAGCTAACCCTATCACACCATGATCTAACTCACCATGTGCTAACCCTATCCCACTGTGAGCTAACCCTAACCCACCATGATCTAACTCACCATGAGCTAACCCTATCCCACCGTGAGCCAACCCTAACCCACCATGATCTAACTCACCATGAGCTAACCCTATCCCACCGTGAGCCAACCCTAACCCACCATGATCTAACTCACCATGAGCTAACCCTATCCCACCGTGAGCCAACCCTAACCCACCATGATCTAACTCACCATGAGCTAACCCTATCCCACCGTGAGCTAACCCTAACCCACCATGATCTAACTCACCATGAGCTAACCCTATCCCACCGTGAGCTAACCCTAACCCACCATGATCTAACTCACCATGAGCTAACCCTATCCCACCGTGAGCCAACCCTAACCCACCATGATCTAACTCACCATGAGCTAACCCTATCCCACCGTGAGCTAACCCTAACCCACCATGATCTAACTCACCATGAGCTAACCCTATCCCACCGTGAGCTAACCCTAACCCACCATGATCTCACTCACCATGAGCTAACCCTATCCCACCGTGAGCTAACCCTATCCCACTGTGAGCTAACCCTATCCCACCATGATCTACCTAACTCACCATGAGCTAACCCTATCCCACCGTGAGCTAACCCTATCCCACTGTGAGCCAATGCTAACCCACCATGATCTAACTCACCATGAGCTAACCCTATCCCACCGTGAGCTAACCCTATCCCACCGTGAGCTAACCCTAACCCACCATGATCTAACTCACCATGTGCTAACCCTATCCCACTGTGAGCTAACCCTAACCCACCATGATCTAACTCACCATGAGCTAACCCTATCCCACCGTGAGCCAACCCTAACCCACCATGATCTAACTCACCATGAGCTAACCCTATCCCACCGTGAGCCAACCCTAACCCACCATGATCTAACTCACCATGAGCCCACCCACTGATCCCACCGTGAGCCAACCCTAACCCACCATGATCTAACTCACCATGAGCTAACCCTATCCCACCGTGAGCTAACCCTAACCCACCATGATCTAACTCACCATGAGCTAACCCTATCCCACCGTGAGCTAACCTTAACCCACCATGATCTAACTCACCATGAGCTAACCCTATCCCAACGTGAGCCAACCCTAACCCACCATGATCTAACTCACCATGAGCTAACCCTATCCCACCGTGAGCCAACCCTAACCCACCATGATCTAACTCACCATGAGCTAACCCTATCCCACCGTGAGCCAACCCTAACCCACCATGATCTAACTCACCATGAGCTAACCCTATCCCACCGTGAGCTAACCCTAACCCACCATGATCTAACTCACCATGAGCTAACCCTATCCCACCGTGAGCTAACCCTAACCCACCATGATCTAACTCACCATGAGCTAACCCTATCCCACCGTGAGCCAACCCTAACCCACCATGATCTAACTCACCATGAGCTAACCCTATCCCACCGTGAGCTAACCCTAACCCACCATGATCTAACTCACCATGAGCCAACCCTATCCCACCGTGAGCTAACCCTAACCCACCATGATCTAACTCACCATGAGCTAACCCTATCCCACCGTGAGCTAACCCTAACCCACCATGATCTAACTCACCATGAGCTAACCCTATCCCACCGTGAGCTAACCCTATCCCACTGTGAGCTAACCCTATCCCACCATGATCTACCTAACTCACCATGAGCTAACCCTATCCCACCGTGAGCTAACCCTATCCCACTGTGAGCCAACCCTAACTCACCATGATCTAACTCACCATGAGCTAACCATATCCCACCGTGAGCTAACCCTATCCCACCGTGAGCTAACCCTAACCTACCATGATCTAACTCACCATGAGCTAACCATATCCCACCGTGAGCTAACCCTAACCCACCATGATCTAACTCACCATGAGCTAACCATATCCCACCGTGAGCCAACCCTAACCCACCATGATCTAACTCACCATGAGCTAACCCTATCCCACCGTGAGCTAACCCTATCCCACAGTGAGCTAACCCTATCCCACCGTGAGCTAACCCTATCCCACCGTGAGCTAACCCTATCCCACCGTGAGCTAACCCTATCACACCATGAGCTAACCCTAACCCACCATGATCTAACTCACCATGAGATAACCCTAACCCACCATGAGCCAACCCTAACCCACCATGAGCCAACCCTAACCCACCATGAGCTAACCCTATCCCACCATCGTGAGCTAACCCTAACCCACCATGATCTAACTCACCATGAGCTAACCCTATCCCACCGTGAGCTAACCCTATCCCACCGTGAGCTAACCCTAACCCACCATGATCTAACTCACCATGAGCTAACCCTATCCCACCGTGAGCTAACCCTAACCCACCATGATCTAACTCACCATGAGCTAACCCTATCCCACCGTGAGCTAACCCTAACCCACCATGAATTAACTCACCATGAGCTAACCCTATCCCACCGTGATCCAACTCTATCCCACCATGTTATCCCTTTTCTATTTTAATAGTGTCTGTTATGGTTTGCAGCTGTCTCAGCGAACAACTTGACCTTCCGACGGCCCTTTCTTTTTGACTAAGCTAATATTCCCGGGTTGTTCCACAACTGCTCCATCTGGGGAGGGTGCTCCTCACTAATGTAAATACATCTCCCCTGTTGACCTTGTCTCCTCCAATAAGACCATGTATTCTTACTAATGTAAGTTTAAAATCACTTTCTCTAGCCCCCTTTCCACCCCCTCCAAAGAAAAAGCAAAAAAAAAAAAAAGATCTACCTTCTGTGGTCATTTTAAGATGTAATGGGTGTAATGCTATTTGGGTGGCTCTTTATGGTCCTACTATCTCCTGGTAAAAGAAGAGCACTCAATGGTTCTACTATCTGAACACGATAGGTAAAAGTAAAGAGAGTGAAATCTGCAATAAAACATTTGATGACTGGATTGCAGATTGGACTGTGTTCAGTCCATAATAGATATGATTGTATCGTGTTCAGTTCAGAATAGATGTGATTGGATCGTTTTCAGTCTATAATAGATATGATTGGATCGTTTTCAGTCTATAATAGATATGATTGGATCGTTTTCAGTCTATAATAGATATGATTGGATCGTTTTCAGTCTATAATAGATATGATTGGATCGTTTTCAGTCTATAATAGATATGATTGGATCGTTTTCAGTCTATAATAGATATGATTGGATCGTTTTCAGTCTATAATAGATATGATTGGATCGTTTTCAGTCTATAATAGATATGATTGGATCGTTTTCAGTCTATAATAGATATGATTGGATCTATAATAGATATGATTGGATCAGTCTATAATAGATATGATGATTGGATATGATTGGATCGTTTTCAGTCTATAATAGATATGATTGGATCGTGTTCAGTCTATAATAGATATGATTGGATCGTGTTCAGTCTATAATAGATATGATTGGATCGTGTTCAGTCTATAATAGATATGATTGGATCGTTTTCAGTCTATAATAGATATGATTGGATCGTGTTCAGTCTATAATAGATATGATTGGATCGTGTTCAGTCTATAATAGATATGATTGGATCGTGTTCAGTCTATAATAGATATGATTGGATCGTGTTCAGTCTATAATAGATATGATTGGATCGTTTCCAGTCTATAATAGATATGATTGGATCGTTTTCAGTCTATAATAGATATGATTGGATCGTTATCAGTCTATAATAGATATGATTGGATCGTGTTCAGCTCATAATGTCCTGGAGCAATTCAATGTTTTTCTTTCACAAAATCAAATCAAATCAAATCAAATCAAATTTATTTATATAGCCCTTCGGACATCAGCTGATATCTCAAAGTGCTGTACAGAAACCCAGCCTAAAACCCCAAACAGCAAGCATTGCAGGTGTAGAAGCACGGTGGCTAGGAAAAACTCCCTAGAAAGGCCAAAACCTAGGAAGAAACCTAGAGAGGAACCAGGCTACGTGGGGTGGCCAGTCCTCTTCTGGCTGTGCCGGGTGGAGATTATAACAGAACATGGCCAAGATGTTAAAATTTTCATAAATGACCTAATGAATGAATGAACAAAATGAATCTAATTAGATCAAATGTGATGGCAGGTGACTCATCCTCCACACAGTTTGTCACCTATATGTACCCTAACCCTATACCCTAACCCTATACCCTAACCCTATACCCTAACCCTATTCCCTAACCCTATACCCTAACCCTATACCCTATACCCTATACCCTATACCCTATACCCTATACCCTAACCCTATACCCTATACCCTATACCCTATACCCTATACCCTATACCCTAACCCTATACCCTATACCCTAACCCTATACCCTAACCCTATACCCTATACCCTATACCCTATACCCTATACCCTATACCCTAACCCTATACCCTATACCCTAACCCTATACCCTAACCCTATACCCTAACCCTATACACATGGAGACATGCCTGACATGTCATGTTTGAAGGCATTATTTTGACCCGACAGCGTTACATTATCTAGCAGCAGTGTAGGGGCGAACAGTACAAACTAGCTAGCTAAGCATTCGCCTGGACATTCGCCTGCATAGCTAGCATAGGAAGCATGCACGCTATTCACAGTCGGACAATTTGCCACAGACTGTAAAACATTTAAACTTCCTCTGTCTGTTGTCCTTATGCAGCCGGGCTAGCTAACCATCGTGGCTAACTGTGTGATGAAACCACTCGTTGATAACATATTGCTGTATCCTCCCTCATGACCATTCTAGTTGTGAAAGGTTGAGACAAGCTACTTTGGTACCTTCATTATCCTATAAGTAGAACCCAGAAGTCTGTCTGTGTTAACAAAATCTCTCACAGACTATATATATAAAGGTATTTGGACACGCCTTGTGGATTCGGCTATTTCAGCCACACCCGTTGCTGACAGGTGTATAAAATTGAGCACACAGCCATGCAATCGCCATAAACAGTAGAATGGCCACCATGAAGAGCTCAGTGACTTTCAAAGTGGCACCGTCTTAGGATGCCATCTTTCCAACAAGTCAATTCATCAAATATCTGCCCTTCCAGAGCTGCCCTGGTCAACTGTAAGTGTTGGAAACATCTAGGAGCTCAGCCGTGAAGTAACAGGCCACACAAGCTCCCTGAAGCACTTGGCGGTCGTCTGTCCTGTTTCAACACTCACTACCGAGTCCCGAACTTCCTCTGGAAGCAACGGCAGCACAAGAATTGTTCATCGAGAGCTTAGAAAAACGGGTTTCCATGGCCGAGCAGCTGCACGCAAGTCTAAGATAACCATGAGCAATGCCAAGATTTGGCTGGAGTGGTGTAAAGCCCGCAACCATTGGACTATGGAGCAGTGTAAATGTGTTCTCTGGAGTGATGAATCACGCTTTACCTTCTGGCAGTCCGACAAACGAATCTGGGTTTGGAGGATGCCAGGACAACGCTGCCTGCCCCAATGCATAGTGCCAGGTGTAAAGTTTGGTGGAGGAGGAATAATGGTCTGCGGCTGTTTTTCATGGTTCAGGCTAGGCCCCTTACTTCCAGTGAAGGGAAATCTTAACGCTAGAGTCTACAATTACATTTTTGATGATTCTGTCCTTCCAACTTTGTGGTAACAGTTTGGGGATGGCCCTTTCGCGAGGTCCATATAAAAATGGTGTTGAATAACTTGACTGGCCTGCACAGAGTCCTGACCTCAACCGCATCAAACTGTAACGGGTGTCGTCGTCGGATGAG